>NC_089826.1:89289201-89483904 GCF_035046505.1 Tiliqua scincoides
TGGCAGCACAGAGAGACAGAAGAGACAGTGACAGGAGGACTGCAATCAGACAGAGATAAGTCATTTGAACGATGGGGGTGGGATTCGTGAACCATGGGTAAGTGAAACCACAGATATGGGAGGAATGCCTGTATTAATCACCTGTGCAACTGTTACATTTTCTATATTGCCATCATTTGCAATTATTATAATATCTGAAGTTATGGTGATGGATGCATAACACAATAAAATACAATGTAAAGTAAAAGCTAACAAAAATTTGGAACTGGATCAAAGCAAGACAACTGCCAACTTGCCAGCTTCCTCCAGGGGGCTTTGTGTGCATGTGTCCCCACCCCTCCACAAAAAAACCCCGAAAAGAATATAGTATTTTAAATAGTGCAGACAAACATTTCACTAACTCTGTTTATGCCCTGGAGAGAGACTGATATGAGAGAATGAAGTTGCTATTCCCTCAGTTCCTGGGTGTCTCTCATACTGTGCCTCGAATTCTTAAAAGGACAGCTCATATTTTTGGGAGTTTCAACTCTACACGGTTTTGGCCTTATGCCCCAACCTTGGAACAGGATCCTCACTTAAAACGTGAGCTGACTGCAGAACTGCAGCCTCAGAGACAGACGCCTCCAGCGTTCCAGGCAGTGTCAGAGATGGAACCTGGCACCTTCTGTACACAAGGCACACTGTCCACCATTGCAGTCCCTCCCTTATTGTTGCAAGCTTACTGCTTCACAGAACAAAACCTCAATACATAATCTATTGCTGTCTCTCCCATACTACTCCCCCCTCCATACAACAGATTTTTTAATGCAATTAGGCTGCATACTTGCAAAATGGTTTAAAAACCTGTCTTCTCTTCCAAACATTTCAGAAGGTTTCATGATGATGGCGTCTGGAAATTCTTCTCTCACGACTATCTCTCCAGCAGCCTATAAACAAGCCATGAGAAAGAAATTAATATTCCCATACAAGGTTATGTAACATTTAAGGAAGGACATCTAGAGTAATTCTTTGATAACACCACAAAGAAATTGCTTGCAGCCTGACTGTTTAAATTTTGAAATTTAATTACAACAATGTTTTGCTCTACAGAATGAAACATCTATTTAACACTATGAAATAGGTTACCTAGGAAACAAAAAATTAATAACAAAGACGGAGACAGAACAGAGGCAAATACACAGATAAGAGAGTCCTTACAAAATATTCAATCAAAGAATTGAGAGAATGCAAACGCCACGAAAGCTATTGCTGTTTTTCCAAAACTCCTCATTGGGTTGACTAAGGATGTCACTCATGACTACCTTAACTTAGGATTCCACCCCATAAGTGTACACCTGTTTAAGCAATCTGATTTTTTTTTTTAAACTTGAATTGTTCCAAGTTTAAAAGTGTTTCTTTCAAAGGGCAATCTTCAGGCATACAAGAAGTCTGCACATAATCTAGAGAGCAGCCACAATGGTTAGAAAGCAAGCACTCCTTCCTTAGGAGATAAGACTGTAGTTTTGGGGACTTTTTAAAACAAAATCTAAGAGGGATACAGCTAAAAGCCCAGTTCTAACCAACTTTCCAGAATACATGCAGCCATACCAACACGCAACACATTCAGTGGTGGTGCGGCTGTCACAGAGGTCTCCTCAAGATAAAATGTTTGTTTCCTTGCCTCAGGGCTGCATTGTGGTTGCACTGGAAAGCTGGTTAAAACTGGGTTGTGAGTCTTAAAATTATGCACAGATCAAATACTTACTTTATTCCTAAGGTATTTTGAAGGACTTTTCATGCTTGCATTCAGGTGAGAAATATGAATAAATTTTTCTACTCCAGCTTCCCTTGAAAGCTTGGCTATCTCCCTGGGAATGTTAACAAATACGTCTTCGTACTTTGTGTTTCTGAAACAAGATAAAAAGTATCCTACTATTCAAGTGCTCCAGTTCATTGCCAAAGAGCTAACTGGTCACAGCCCAATCAGGCACAGTCACCCAAGGCCTGAACCTGGAAGCCTCCATCTCAGCCACAAGCAGCCCAATCCTGAGCTGCCCGGTGCACGGGGCTGCAGCGACGCTGAAAATAGCTGCCGCTGCATCCAGCTGGCCCCAGGCAGCCGCCACAGCCTCCTTGGAAGAACCCCACAATGGGGCTACTCGATTTTATGACAACCCAAGGGCAGGCATAGAATTTAGAGCCTCCGTGTTGGGTGGACAGCCCAACACGGAGGCTCAGGATCTGGTGGAACGAAGCTCCACTGGTTCTGCCTCCCTCCCGCCCCTCTCCCTCCCCTGGAACTCCTTTGCAACAGTGGTGGTAAGCCGGTGCACACTCGTTAGGATCAGGCCAGACTTTCTCAGTACTCATGATACAGGGGTGAAAAACTGCTACTTGCCTTGTGGTATCTGCTGTAAAGGTTTAGATATGCTCTTTATATGCACCTGAAACTGACTACTGTAAAGTCACACTACATTCAGCCTGTTTTCAGGGCCCCAGATGGGAAGCAAAGCTGCTTTCTCTCAATTTTCCAATCTGTCCATCCTGCACTTGAACAGGAATCAAGAGGCAGCTTCAAATGTATGCAGGCTGTAATAAATGGTATTTTCCTTGAAAGAATGAGGCCATCACTATGTTCAACACTGCACAAAGAACTTGGGCATACAATTTCAATTTTTACCTTTCTACAATGAGATTAATAAATCGATATGACAATTATTCTATCCAAGTGAGACACAGGAGGAAGTTACCTGGTTTCAAATTCTTTCCCAACCAGGTTGATGACGACATTGCTATACTGAAGAGCTCTTCGGATAGAATCACTGTCACGCGCATTCCACTCCTGGTATCCATGGCACAAATGACAAGAGAAATAAAATGTGCAAAAAATATTGAGATGTTATTTATAGCCCCACCATACTTTTTGATATGCACCGAGTGACCAGTGTGCCCCTCCTAGCATAAATCAAACTGAATGGTCACTGGGAACAGGCAGGAAGCCTACCATGAACAGGAGCTGCCCCAGGTCACCCATGGGCCGAAGGTACATGATGTCATATTGATCGCAGCGATAGGGGATGATGACTTGAGAGCCAATGCGCCCTAAAAGGGATAGAAAGGGGTTTTTGGAAGTAGAACTGCACGAGACTGAGACAGCGTCTAATATTTTCAGCACTCACAAGAGACACCAAGACAGACCATGCTGTCAGAGAAATTTGATGTTGCCAATACAAGAACTTGAATTATTTAAGTGGAGTTTTCAAAGTGGTACTCAGAAGACCACATCAAAATACTACATGTCCAGCAAGTAGGCATGTTTTATTGTTGCTGCCCTAAACCCCTGCAACACAGCAAGCTGCTTTGGAAATGGGTGGGGATCAAGTTTCAAAACCAACAAAAATGTGGTAAGAAGGGCAGGGGTTTAAACAGGAAAAGCAGCAGCCACTTTTCAAATATTTTCAGAACCATAAGTTCTACTAGGTGCATTCAAATTCTGGAGCACACTTAAAGGAGTGAAGGAACTTCCTGAATGGTGAAAACAGAACAGTAAGTTCTGTGTGTGAAATTTTGCAATACATATCCCTTTCAAAGATAGAGAGGTTAAAGATGGAATGGATCCCCTACTACAGAAGATGGTCAACCGGTCACCATGGGCCAGTTCTGCTTCTTCAAAGATGCAGCCTGCCCCTTCCCTCAAATCCATCAATTCTTTCCTGCTCAGCAGCTTTTCCTTGTCGTCTGAAATGGGCACAAGGTGAAAGAAAGAAGCAGAGTCTCTGTGTATGCATGTAACTGGGACGTTTGCATAGCGCATATGACAGAACACAACGGCACTGTTGCTATTCTCACCCCCTCCATAACATTCGGGGGGGGGGGAGGTAGGTCCATATCAAACAGTGCTTTTCTACTCCCTCATTCACTCTGCCCCTTTATTTCTCCTTCTGCCCCTTCCACGACCAGCCACCTTTTCTCGCCTCTTCTCGATTTCATTCTCTCTTCCCTCTGGTCCTCTTGAGGTTCTGTCTTGTACTGCTCTTTCCCCAGATCCTCCTACTTTTGTCTCATTCCAGCTCTTTCCCCTCTTTGCTTTTCTGTCTTTACTCCCTTTCTTCTCCCTCCCCCAGCCATCATTCATCTCTCCCCTCTGAAGGCTCCCAGATAACACCATCCAGCCCGCCCCCCCCCCCCGCCAGGTGGCTGCTGGGCAGAATGCAGAATCCAACTCCATGGCACTCAGAGATTACGTCACAGCCAAGGGCATCAGAGCAGGACAACAGTCCTCTGGGACACAGTGTGTCACAGGTATACATATGACTCTTGCATTTAAAATATGGAAGAAGCATAGAATAGCAAAGTCTGAAGCATTCCTACAGTCACATTCCTTAATCTTAATTTACTAATGATAACTAAACACTACTGAAACCAATGAGCCAAGTTAGCTGCAATTCCCAAGGCCCTGCTGCTCCTACGGTCCCAATTATTTACCCACCTTACAGAGCAGAACTACAGCAAAGGACAAATATGCTGCAGTTTCACATATACAACCCATCCTGACCACACAGGTATTAAATTAAGGGGACCGCAAAGGAGTGGAGAAGTCTCTATAGGGGTGAATACTGGACAACTCAGTTAAACTGTATCAAATGTATCTTAACTATCTAATGATGCAAAATCATCAATTCTTATGTGCAGGAAAGGTAAGATGAAGGTTGTGAAACCACTTTGCATGTTTCAAGAACACATCAGACTTCTGAACACATTTACTATCTAAACCTTATTCTTGGAGTACATTACCCAGACGATTGACCACATATCGGCCCAGGAATCCTGTGGCACCGAAGACAGTAGCCACAACACCACTGACAGAGGAGCGCCCGCTCCTTCCATGAGGAATCACAGAATAATGGACGTCACGGAGTTGAAGGGATGCCAGTGCAGAACCACCAGACCCTAAAACACAAGAAAACGGCACATCATGTGAACGGGTTGCTATCAGACCAGGCATCTCAGTAAGAAGTATACCCACAGGGATGGGAGAAGGGAAAATTCCATTTAATCTTCTTACTAAACCCATGAAGTAGCTTAGGCTAAGAAATACGGCCACTGGTCTTGTAGCTCCCTCGAGTTCTGCTCTAAACATGTGACATGACTGTTAACATGGCCATTCTTTATGTCCTCTCCTATCCTGCAAAGGTGGAATATCTCCTTAGCCATAAGATGAGTTGGATTCAATGAAGTAAGCAAGATGGTAATTAGAGCACAAATGGTAGAAGGCTTGGGCTGAATCTGACCAACCACAGATGGAAGCAGCAATGTATATGTACTGTAAATGTATTTTTAATTCTGTTGTGAGCTGCCTTGGGCGCCCTTTGGGAAAAAACGCACGGGAAAATTGAATGCATGAACAATGTGTTTACTCAGTGTCTATTCAGTGCCAGCCAGCTGAGCTTTTGCAAGCAGTTAGAGGTCTTTTGCAATCTGTCCAGAGAAGGAATAAATTTGGTATCAAAAATCACTGAGGAGACCAAGAGAGTCAACAGAAACACATTCCCCCACCCATCTCCTGACACAGTTCACTCACTCAGTGTAGGGAAAGAGCCCAGCAAACAATTCTCTTAATTTCCTTAGCTTTTGCTAAAAACCATAAAGGTGAATGATCAGACTGAACTTTAAACTTGGTCCCCAACAATTAAGGACAAAATTTAGACAACCCCCACACTAATGCACTGTTATAAACTTATAAATATTTATTTATAAGCTTATAAGTCAAGTAGAGTTTCTCTTGGCAGGAATTTGTGGCTTAGATATGCTATAGGGCGTAAAATTCCTTTGTCTGCTTGCTGCAATAACACTGCCCCAATCAATCACACTGTAGGATGAATCCTTTATTATAATCAGGTTACGTAATACAGAAGAGTCAATTAAACTCTTAAAAGACTAACAAGAAAACATTAATCTTCATCTAAGAGGTCTATCTCCCCAATTAATTAAGAATTAACAAGAAGCTCAGCAAGACCCAAGAAAGCCCAATCCTTCCTTACTAACTCTGGGAGGCTTTATAAGTAAGTCAGCTCACTCCACCACCTTCCCCTTTAGCCTCACAGTTTTTTTAAGTTCCTAATTATAGTCTCAATCACCCAGAGCAAAAGAGAAAACCTCTCAATTGATATTTAAAGTGAAACAGCCCTAATTCTTAATTTTAATATGGTTTTAATTGTGAGCTGCCTTGAGTGCCCTTCATTGGATAGAAAGGCAGGATATAAATTCTATAAATAAATAATGTCAAAGAAATTGGCAATATGTTGGTTGAGTTTCTTTTGGCATTAATATAAAAAGTAAATAGGAGATGTTCCAGCTTTATGATTATTTAACAGATACAAACTGAGAGTCCACCGGACTTAAAATGTTAGGTTTAATGGTTACGTTGAGTTAATTTCTTGAAGATTTTAGATCAGGAATGGCCAACTAGTGGCACATGAACACTTTCTGAGTAGCACACACAAAGTCTCCATATATTTTTGAAAAAAAAAAAAATTAAACAATAACAAAGAAAGCACCAGAGCACTTTACGGTTTGCTTTCTTTTCTACTCACCATCATACAGCACACCCCCAACTTTCTAATGCTGCAGAGGGCACATTAAGGGAGGCTGTAACTACTCTGCTTGATTTGTTTTGGTTGGAAGAAGAAAAAAAGGTGGGGAAAGAATGATGGACAGGAGAGAAGGTCAATAGGGTATGTTTCTTGCTTGCAGCTAGACTGCCCTTGAACTTGGAGGCTCTGTTCAGCTATCACTGTGATCTTTGACTGCTCTGTGCATGTCTACTCAGAAGTAAGTCCACTGAAGTCAGCGGAGTTTATTCCCAGGTATGTGGGGATAGGATAAAGCCATTAAGAGCTCAATCCTCTGCATGCATGCTCAACAGGGCTTACTCCCAAGCATGGACAAGATAAAGTCATTAAGAGCTAAATGTTAGGCATGTCTACTCAGAAGCAAGTCCCACTGTAGTCAGTGGGGCTTACTCCCAGGTAAGTATGGACACGATGTAGCCCTCAGGAGCCCATCCCAGGCACCTCTACTTGGAAGTAAGTCCCAGCGCAGCCAACGGGGTTGACTCCCGGATAAGTGGGGCAGGATGGCGGAGGCTGCAGGGACTGCGCCCCGAGGTCCCCCTTGTGCCCCGCCAGCCCCCTCGAGCTGCCCAGGAGTCCCGGCCCGCCGTGACCTTCCCCTCCTCCCGGTGGCGTAGCTGGAGGGGGGAGTAGCAGGGCGGGCAAGCGGCCCCTCCCTTCGGAGCCATTCCTGGCGGGGGAGCAAAACGGAGCAGTACGGCTCCCCCCTCCCCCCGTATGGCTCCGTTTTGCCCCCCGGCCGGGAATGGCTCCGAAAGGAGGGGCCGCTTGCCCGCTGCACCGCCCCCCTCCGGCTACGCCACCGCCAAGGGCGACCCGACCCCGCGGACCCCGGAGGGCCTCCCCGCCCGCCCCCCGCGGCCCTCGGGAGCCCCGCCCGCTCTGGGCCGCCGCACCGACCTGCCCGGGGCGCCTGCAGCAGGAGGACCCTGCGGGGAGCCCGCAAACAACGACCCCAGGCCGCCATCTTGACCGGCCGTCGCCAGCCCCGCCCACCAGGCGGCTACGGACACCGGCAGGGACAAAAAGGGTGATGGGGAGGAGGCGCGGTGGCGTCACTGCGCATGCGCCTCTGCTCCCCAGCAGCAGTAGTCGCTGGCAGGAAGCCGCCTGCAGGGGGCGCCCAAGGGCTGTTCAGAGGACACTGCAGGGCCAGTCTTCAGCCAGGACAGCCTCCTGGGCCCAGCTGGGGCTCAGAGGGGCCGCCATGGACACCTGATGCCACCCTTGCCCTGGCACTCCCAGGCAGCCCCCTTCAGGGGCAGGGCAGAGCCTCCCCACCAGAGTTCTTCGGAAGGGGAGGTGCTCAGCACACATACTCTGGCGGGGAGACTCTGCTTCACCTGCCTCACCTCACAAGGCCTCACCTCACACCTGCCTCCCCTTGTGCTTGGGCACCTCGCACAGTGGTGGTGCATTTCAAAGGGCTCTGGCGGGGAGGCTCCGCCTCACCTACATGGCCTCACTTGACTCCAGTGGGGAGGCTCTGCCTCACCTTCCTCGCCACCCACCCACATCCCTATTCAGAAACCAACCGGCTTCATTTGCCCATCATGGCTTATAACTTGTGATGGACTTTTTTTCCAGAAATCTGTCCAACCCTCTTTGGAAGGCGGCTGGACAAGATGGCATTGCAACATCCCATGGCAAGGCGTTCCACAGGCTAATTACACATTGGGTACAGAAATATCACCAGTGGGCTTACAACACAAGATGGGGGCAATGGCAGATAATGAGCAGGCACAGCACCCCAGCACTGACACCCCCTGCAAGAGGAACATAAAAAGAGCCCCACTAGATCAGGCCAAATACCCATCTAGTCCAGCTTTCTGCATCTCACAGTGACCTACCAGAAGCCTCAGGGAGCACACAAGGCAACCAGATACCTGCATCCTGTTGCCACTCACTTGCCCTTGGAAAAAGAAGACAAGGCCATGGTCCACACACACACATCTGCTGCACCTCTGCTGGTATATTGTCCTCAGTCAGCTTGCCTGGCTTCTTTTGGTACCTTCTTTCACACAGACAGATAGACAGACAGGAGTGCTCCCCTGTTGGGTTGCCTACGTTTGCTGCCATCAGCCTGTTCAGGCCCCCCCAAAACACACATTTGACCTGCCCCTCACCACCATCACAATGAAGTCTTGCCTTGGGTTGTAATTAGACAGACTGTGACGTGACCCGACCCCCCCCCCCTCCCAATTACAGCAACCCAGGCAGTCAGGCAACCTCATATCAGGAGGGAGTTCAGCATGGAACCCCTTCACACACAGGAATGGACAGCAGCATTCGAAACCATGAACGGTTGAGCCACACAGCCACCACGTGTATCTAGGGGTGGCTGCAAAACTTCTTTGTGAGTATGGTGTGTGTGTGTGCAGTACCTAACTTTTCTGTTCTTTGTGCTCACAGCACCAGCTGCTTCAGTGCATCAGTGCATTTCTCTGGTGGCTGTACATAGTCTTAAGAACATAAGAACAGCCCCACTGGATCAGGCCATAGGCCCATCTAGTTCAGCTTCCTGTATCTCACAGCGGCCCACCAAATGCCCCAGGGAGCACATGAGACAGCAAAGGACCTTCATCCTGGTGCCCTCCCTTGCATCTGGCATTCTGACTTAGCCCATTTCTAAAATCAGGAGGTTGCACATACACATCATGGCTTGTAACCCGTAATGGATTTTTCCTCCAGAAACTTGTCCAATCCCCTTTTAAAGGCATCCAGGCCAGATGGCGTCACCACATCCTGCAGCAAGGAGTTCCACAGACCGACCACACGTTTTGTAAAGAAATATTTTCTTTTGTATGTCCTAACCCCCCCAACACTCAATTTTAGTGGATGTCCCCTGGTTCTGGTATTATGTGAGAGTGTAAAGATCATATCTCTGTCCATCCCCTGCATAATTTTGTATGTCTCAATCATGTCCCACCTCAGGCGTCTCTTTTCTAGGCTGAAGAGACCGAAACGCCGTAGCCTTTCCTCATAAGGAAGGTGCCCCAGCCCTGTAATCATCTTAGTCGCTCTCTTTTGCACCTTTTCCATTTCCACTATGTCTTTTTTGAGATGCTGCAACCAGAACTGGACACAATACTCCAGGTGTGGCCTTACCATCGATTTGTACAACGGCATTATAATATTAGCCGTTTTGTTCTCAATACTCTTCCTAATGATCCCAAGCATAGAATTGGCCTTCTTCACTGCCGCCGCACATTGGGTCGAAACTTTCATCGACTTGTCCACCACCCCCCCAAGAACTCTCTCCTGATCTGTCACAGACAGCTCAAATCCCATTAGCCTATATGTGAAGTTTTGATTTTTTGCCCCAATGTGCATGACTTTACACTTACTGACATTGAAGAGCATCTGCCATTTTGCTGCCCATTCTGCCAGTCTGGAGAGATCTTTCTGGAGCTCCTCACAATCACGTCTGATCTTCACCACTTCAAAAAGTTTGGTGTTGTCTGCAAACTTAGCAACCTCACTGCTCAACCCTGCCTCCAGGTCATTTATGAAGAGGCTGAAAAGCACCAGTCCCAGGACAGATCTTTGGGGCACACTGCTTTTCACCTCTCTCCATTGTGAAAATTGCCCATTGACACCCACTCTCTGTTTCCTGGTCTTCAACCAGGTCTCAATCCATGAGAGGACCTGCCCTCTAATTCCCTGACTGTGGAGTTTTTTCAGTAGCCTTTGGTGAGGGACCGTGTCGAACACCTTCTGAAAGTCCAGATATATAATGTCCACGGGTTCTCCTGCATCCACATGCCTGTTGACCTTTTCAAAGAATTCTAAAAGGTCTAAAAGGTCTTGGATGCCCCATCTTCTGCTCAGGGCATTGCAACAGTCGTCCATTCCCCACTTCAGGGATTATACCTTCCTAGCTGTATTAGCATTGCCTGGAACTTTTCAGGAAAAAATGTGCCCCTGAACTTATACAAAGTGCATGTCCCTCCTTAATGAAACCAGAGGCTCCCTCCCTCTTCAGAGATCATCTCTAGCAAAACCAAGTGGCCAATCCTATCCAACTTTCCAGTGCTGATGCAGCTGTGTCAATAGGGAGTGCACTGCATCCTGCAATGGGGGGAGCAGTCATGAAGGCCTACTCAAGGTAAGGGCCCATTTGTTTTCTTACCTCAGGGCTACATTGCAGCCATATCGGCACTGCAAATTTGGATAGGATTGGGCCCCAGGAGTGGCATCCCTTGACTGCTTCTCTGCATTGGGAGAATAATAGAGTCTTTTACCATATCTAGCCCAAGTACAGTATATGTTGAAAAGACTGGTTCTGTGGCAGATTTCTATGGCTAGTACAGACGTGGAACATGTAGGATGATTAGTTTAAAGAGCAGCAAAACAGTATCTCGAGCAAGATCTTGAGCAGTTCACAAAGAGGTATGCAGGCTTGTGGGTTTCACAAAATTCATCTGATTGGATATAATTCAGAAAAGGAAAATAGGTGATTCTGTAAGAGGCAGTGGCATTGCTGGGGGTTCAGGTTGCACTGGGTGATGTGCATGGGGGTGACACCACTACTAACCAAAAAATTTTAAATCTTGGTATTTTTGAATAGTATTATCATTTTATATATTGTTCAATGTTGATATCATGCAGAATGCAGTGAAACAATGCATTCCGCCTTGGGTGCTCTTTGGGGAGAAAGGCGGAATACAAATCTAATAAATAAAAACAAACCACGCTGAAGTATCTCTATTCTATCCAAAGTTATAGCTAAAAAAGCAGCAGGCACAGAGCACTTGTGCATCACCACAGCCACTGCCTGGAGCATTGCCCCGCCCACTGCATGGGAGGAGCTCTCCATCATGGGGTGACATACTGGCCACAGGTAAGAGGACAAAGCACGTAGTCCAGTTTACAGTCAATTTCAGTCTTAAGATGATACCAGAATCCTTTTATCAGAATTGTGCCTCTACCTCGTTTACTTATTTCAGATAGTTCCATACAGCTTTTTGCCAAAGCTCTTTACATAAGATAAATAAGTAACATCATAATAAAATGTACAGGTTTTTACAAACAAAAAACACAGAACAGGATTAAAACAAAAACATGACAGTAGAACATCCAGAATGCAATTGAAAGGAGAGCGCCTGTTTTTGGAACCACATATTTTGAACCTATTAGTACTTGTTTAGGCGTTTTGTTCCAGTTCAGAGATTTAGCCGCAAATTCATTTTTGGTTCACTAAAAAATCTCTCTGAACTGGTTTCGGATTCAGGTTCAGTTTGACTGACTTACAGCCCAATTCTATGCATGTCTACTCAGAAGTAAGTACCATTAGAGTCAATGGGGCTTACTCCCAGGAAAGTGTGGCTAGAATTGGGTTGTTAGGGCCCAATCCTATCCAATTTTCCAGTGCTGGTACAGCCGTGCCGGTGGGGCATGCACTGCATCCTGTGGTGGGGAGGTAGTCACAGAGGCGTCTTCAAGATATGGAAACTTTTGTTCCCTTACGTTGGGGCTGCATTGTGGGTGCACCGTGCTGAAACGTTAGATAGGATCGGGCCCTAAAGTAGCACAAAAAGGCAAGAACTTGAAAGCTTAATCACCATTTTGTGATTTTGTGATTGCACTTTTAAATAGGGGAAGTCTAAAAAAAATTTGTGTGTGTTAATTTTGGTTATCCTTTAAAAAAATGACTGAAAGCAGTATCATGTGTTTTTATTCCAAATTAATATTTTAATCAATTTGAAAGATTGCACACAATCTAAATTCTTCTTTAAAGCATTGCTTGGGTAATACTTGAGGACTCAGTTTAGACCAGACAACCCCTTCCCCCATGCTTAGGTGAATGAGGCAGCCATGCCAGGAGGGGGTCTCAGAATGTATAATCCAAACTGACTGATTATTCATTTTTTTCATGTGACATTCATTGTTATCTATCAGGACTTGACAAATAAAAGATATGGATAAGTCAAACTGGATATCCATAAACTGGATATCTATGGATCAAGATGGACCCAATCCACCCAGCATTTCTCCAGCTTTACACATATTCTGAGATTGATCTCTAGAACCATACACATGACAAATGGGTGACAATCCTTCTGCATAGTATTATTTGTATTTATTTTTCACATGTTTTTATACTGCCCTTCCTCTAAGGAGCTCAGGGTGGTGTACATGGTTCCTCTTCTCCTTTTGTCCTCACAACAACCCTGTGAGAAGGTGAGGCTGAGAGATTGTGTGGCCCAAGTTCACCTAGGAACCTTCATGGCTGAGTGAGGATTTGAACCTGGATCTTCCAGATCTCCGTTCAACTCTCCAACCACTACACCGTCCTGACTTTTCTCTTCACAGCAATATACATTTCAAATGGGTCTGCCTCTACTCCAGCCCACCCTTAGCCAGTCATCTGTGGCAGACCAGGGCCCAGAGACATCTGTGGCCTCTGACTGACCAGCTAAACAAGGGGAGAAGATGGCCATAGGTTGTGGTCAGCTTGATGTGTCACAAATTGTGCAGGCTGGACTTCAAAAAAGGAACTCATGGAGTTATTGTAGGTTTTATTATTTAATTTATTAAAATGTCTGTGAGAGCAAACTGCGTTCATCCCCTCCCCCAAAGTCAGGAGGAAAGAGAGCTGTAGGATTCATGATACATTGTTGTATCTGAGATTAAAGCTTTGCTCAATCAACTTAGAACCTGGTCCAAACTCCACCTTGGAATGACCCAAGTCATGTCTGGGTGACTTCAGAGCACTGAGTCTAACCCCCTCCTTGTGGTGTTAATGGTTGCCATGGGGATGCCGGTGTCTCCAGCTGTATTGTGATGTCAGCCTGCATTCTGGCAGGTGGAGTGAGAGAGAGCAGACCACAGTGTGGGCCCAGAGCCTTCAAAGAACATCCTGGCAGATTTTCTGTAAAATTCTGCTTTTGGGAGAGAATCCTTGGGGACCCTTGCTTTGAAGGTGTAGAGGTAGGCAGGGCCAGTTGATTCTCTGATCCATGCAGGATGACAAAGTTAAGCTCAGGAGAGCGAATTGCTCCCTTATGGAAGTTTGGAAAGGGGGGGGGGCTTGTCAGAGGGATAATGTTAGAGACACATGAGCTGGTGAGTTGTTACCAGCTGGTTAGTGTGGTTATATCTGTTTTTCCTAAGGGGGCTGTAATGAAAGGGAGCTCCAGTATGAAAAAGAGGTGAGGAAGGACCATTTAAGGATAGTTTTTGGTTTCTCCACTAGCCTTGTGAATGTGAAGTGATGGACTCTAATAACAAAAGATGGTCTGGGCAAAAGGTACCTTGGACAGCAGGGGCCCTCTTATTGCCAGCAAGGGGGTGGGGGAAGCGACCGTCCCTTTTCCTGCCTCCACCACATGGTGGTCTGTCCTGTCGTCCCCCCCCCCCCCAGTGGCTACTGCTGGTTCCTATCTTGTGTCTTTGGACTGTGCACTTCAGACAGAGAACTGTCTTCTTGTTCTTTTGCTAGATGAACCACTGTGATAGCCTTTTTTGAAAAGCTATATAGAAATATTATAAATGGGTCATCATTTCTCCCAGGGACACTGCTGAGAGAAAACGAGGGCAGGTTGTGGTTGGAACAGAACAGGCGGGGGAAGAATCAGGGTGTTTCTGGGTGAGGAGGGCCGGGATAGGGGTGTGTCAAGCGCAGGAAGGGGCTGCTATTGGCGGCAGCAGCAGCTGTTCCAGCAATATCCTGGCCCCCTCCCGGCCACAATCCACCTCCACAGGTCCATTCACGCTAGTGCAAGCAAAATAATTGGAGCAGATCTGAGAAGACCCTTTGGGGAAGCAGATGCATGCTCCAGGGTTAGGGGAAAATGTTCTCTAATCTAGAGGAGGCCTCCAGGATATTGCCACACACACCTCGCCCCAGGGATGCTGCACATGCACCATTGATGCAGCTGCTTTGGTGGGAGGGGGACTTAGGTTGGATTGTTAACGCTGACATCGCTGTAAGGATAGGACAATATGCAATTAGAAAGAAAAGAGAACAGCCATGGTAAATATTCTGCAAAATAAAATTAAAAAGCAGTGGATTTCAGAGTTTAATTTGAATGCATTCAGGAAGATGAATGGTGTTTGGACCTTCCTGTTTTCCTGCTCCTTCCCCCCCCCAACCCAAGCTGAGATCAGGTGAAACCATTTCTACAAAGCTGAAATAACATTTCTATATATTTCCCATGGAGGTACTCAGTGCATAGAGTGGAACTCTGCATTATCTTTCCAACCCACACTCCCAGACACGCATTTGCAAAGGGAATGTGGAGGTGAGACCAGGCCAGCCCTAAACCTCCTGACAACTGAGGTGGTCTGCCAAATGCGCCCCCTCTTACCTGATGATGTGCTGGTCTCCAATGCTCAGCACTCCTCTTCCCATTCCCTCTTCCTCTTCCCTCTTCTTCTTCTTCTAATTCATTTCTTGGAAGGAGGAGCGGTGGAGGCAAGGGGGCGGGCAGAGATGGGCGCCCCCCACCATTCTGCTGCATGAGGTGATCGCTTTAGTTGGCCTGTGTTGATGGGCCGACCTGGGTGAGATACACTTGTAGGGGAGAATTGATGGAGAGGAAGAGGGGTACGTAACCCTTCTTTTATCCACCAATTTTGTGCTACTAATTCCCCTCCCTCCCATCCCTCCCCCCCCCCACCGCCCATCAGGCCATTTTGACTCCAGCTCTTTTTACTTCTAGCCTCTGAGCAGGACTGGGATAAAAATGGGGTAGAAATTGGCAGGGGAGAAGAAGGCGATGCAGTCTTTCCTTCCAGCAAATTTGCCCCAGCAGTGCCCCCCACACAGAGCCCCTGCATTACAGTTATCTTGGGAACCTCCCACTTATCTCATAACGTGCAGTTTTGGTTTCAAATTCCTTAACTTCGCCTGTGAATCGTGCTCATCTTTCTGAAGCTTCCAAGAGAAAATTAAGGCTGCAGATGAGGCCTTATTGTTGTCTGGAAAAGTTAGTCTGCACTCACTTTTTGTGGTTTATTCTACTTTTAACTTTTTTTTTATCTTGCTGTGGATGATAGACTTCATAGAGGTTTCCTTCCTTTCCCAATCACTTCCAAGAGTTTGGGACACTTGATCTCATTCTTGCAGCTGAATAAAAAAGTGGTGTCTTGTCCAAGGCTGCATGGCCAGAGAGCAGGTACTCAACTCTCATGGCCAGAGCGTGCAGATCTGAAGCTGGTGCCTTGAGGGTATCCTGGACAAAGGCAAGATCCTTTTTGCTTTGGGCTTCAGGCTCTGTGCTAGTCTTCCTTGTCCTCAGCTATAGACCCTCAGAAGTGTTCAGTCTTTGCACTCTAGGCATGCCAATGATCATAGCTGAATTTGTTCTCTGGCTGCTAGCAAAACTGCTGTGGGTTATGTTTTCAGATCACACCTTAGCACTTGGCAAAAGAGACCTTTTCAATATCCCCTTCCTGTTTGTGATGGTCCATGTCACATTGCACCACCTAAGTTCCCCTAGAGCAGAGGTCTTCAGCAGAGGAGCTGGGACCTGGATAGGCATGGCAACCCAACCTCAACCCAGCATCACTGCTGTTTTGTTCTGAGGCTCAGACTTGCCGTTTGTACAGCAGCCAGAGCTTGAGAGTCCAGTTGAGGTAAATCCCACCAGAGGTGGACTGAGGAGGGCTGCTTTGGCCAGTCGTTAGCAGCCCCCATAGCCTCTCCCCAACACCGCTCTCCCTCACCTCTTCTTCTCTCTTTCTGTCTTCCACAATGGAACACCCACTGCCTCTACTCTCCTTCCAATTGGCCTCAGTCAGCAGCATTTGGCAAATTGCTTCAGGTATAAATATATCTAACTGTGCAACTGAAGTCAGATTCTGTGCTAGCACCACACACACACACACACACACACCACACACACACACACACACACACATTCTATTTTAGGGCACATATTCTGCCCAATTTTTTGCCAAAATGTGAGCCCTTAAAATGCATGTGTTTCTTTCTAAAGATAACAAGTGTAGGTCAATTCAATCTACAGCGTAGGAACATTTTAATCTTTATCAAAGCACATAAGGATATTTTTATTTCAGAACATTTCTACGGGTAGTTAAAAGATTCTTGAGGTTAGATGGGAGGTTTAATGAAGAGCAAACTGCTCTAGAAATTATGGTACACATCCTGCTTAATATTTTGGTTTTGTTCCTCCTCCAACGAGGACGCTCGCAAAGGGCCCGATCCACGAGGAGACGCTTCTGTCTAAACACCCCGTCACTGAAGTGAGTGGGAGCTGCCTGGAGCACAAGAGGCTCCATTCCTTTTGAGTCAGTGGGGTTGGTGGAGGAGAAGCTTCCCCCTTCAATGGTGGGGGTCCAGAATATTCTTATCCTGAGGAAGGGGCATTTGCAAAGAAGGTGCTGTGATCTGACAAAGAGATGTCATCCTGATAGCCAGGATGGTGTAGTGGTTCTAGTGATGGACTGAGATCTGGATGATCCAAGTTCAAATCCCCCTCAGCCACAAAGCATCCTGGGTGGTCTTGGACTAGTCACTCCTTCTCAGCCTCACCTACCTCACAGGGTTGTTGTGAGGACAAAAGGAGGGGTTGAACCATATATACCACCCTGAACTCCTTGGAAGAAGGGCAATATAGAAAAGTGCAAAACAAACAAATAACTGTTGTTTTGTTCTTCTGCAGTAGATTCTGATTCTGTATGGCATCCTATGGAAGTCATTCCTAGAAGTTGTGAGCTCCAGTTACAACTTTTCAGAGACGTGCCGTGGGCCTGCCAGACATATGATAAACCATGGTGAGTTTTTGTCAAAAGCGGGGGGGGGGAGGGTAGAACCCACAAAATTACAGAGGACGAAAAGACTGTGACTGGGAATCATGAAGGCATCTCAACTATCGCCTCCTTTGGCTAGGATGTGAGTGTTGAGCTTGCCACATCAGAGGGATGGTGTCAGGGACCTGCCAGTTAGGCACTGGGTGAAGAGGACCCACCACTGTCAGTACTGGTAGCTGTGGTCATACCCAATGTACCACCAGGGCGTGGGGGCCAGGGCCTGGAGGGCTCAGTTGTCCCCGGGCCCCCAGCAACCTGGCACAAGTCCTGATGTGAGTTTGCACCAGCATAGTAGTAGTGGTAACCAATCTCAAGCCTCCCTTAGTTGCTGCAGCCATTGATATGGACTCCCAGTCCAGTTACACAGGATGTTGCTCATATGGTAAGGAGTGCTCTAGGAAGGGCCAGCCAGATGTGACAGCAGCCAACCCGCCCCCCTCTGAAAGAGGCTCCTTCGCATACGGAGTGGGGACAAGGTCTGATGCTTAGAGCGAACATGATTTGCCAGCAAAGAATGCTCCGTTCGGCATCTTCCTTCCAGCAGGGATCACCTTCTCTAACCAGAACTCAGTGCAGGGAAAAGTGATACTGGGGAAAGACCTGCAGGGAGTGGGGTGGAAGATCAGTACCCCCTCGGGTGCCTCAGTGCCCTGCTTCATTCCTCTGTGTGGTCAGCCATCATCGTGGTGGGTTTGGCCCTCCAGCTCCCTTCCAGAAGCTTTGCCTGTGGGCAGAGAGGACTGGGGAGTTCTGCAGCAGAGGCTCACCACTCGTGTTCACATGCCCTCCCAGGAAGGAAGCAACCCCAGAGTGCCACATTCACGTGCCTGGCAGTCTGGCCATCTCCCAGCTGGATTTGTAAAGAATCCATTGGTGTGTATTGTGGGCAGGCATGGAGGGGGGAGTCAGAAAGATTGAGGTCAACAGTGGCAGTGGTTGAGGGGTTTGTTTGTGTGTGTGTTTGTTTACAGCCAGTGGACAGTGAGGAGACTGCTCCTGTTTGCCAGGAACCTCTTCCGGTGAGTGTGACAGCTCTCAGCTCTCTCCTGCTTATGGGAACTTGGAAGGTCATGGAATGGGGGGACGGGACAGTTCTTGAAGCTTTCAAGCTTCCCTTGCCTGCCTGGGCAGTTTGTGGGAAGGAGACGTCTACGTTCTCTGCATGCAGAACCTGAGTGCCTGCCATGTAAACTGCATCACAAGTGGCCGGGTTCTCAGAAGCAAGGCCTTGAGTTTGCACCCATTCAGCTGGTGCTGGTGCCCGTGCATTGCTTAAGGGCTCAATCCTATCTGACTTTCCAACAGCGGTGCAGCTGCAATGCAGCCCCGAGGTAAGACAACGAATGTTACCATACCTCAAGGGGGCCTCTGTGATTGGCTCCCCACCACAGGTTGCAGTGCGTGCCCCATTGGCACAGCTGCACCAGTACTGGAAAACTGGATAGGATTGGGCCCTCCATCAGCTTCCGTTGTAAAGCACAGGCTGGGGGCAGTGGGTTCTTGTGCAGCTTACATTCACTGCAGTGGGGCAGCACATAGGAGTCTTCTCCTGCATTGTGCCTAAATGGATCAGATGAGCTGCACGTGGCAAGAGCTATGTGTGTCTCAGTGCTGAATACAAACAAACCTCAAATTTTGTGCAAAAGCCTCTGATTCTGCAACCTGTCAAAATTTTATATTATTTTTGCACAATATATTCAGCTTTTCTAGAGAAACGTGCAAGAAATGAGGCGGGGCACCTATGCCTCCCGTCAACCACTAAAAATCTTACTCAGCCACCTGCTGGCTTCCAAGATTTGAGGAGGCATTATCCACACACTTTCAAGTTATTTCCCCAACCATTAGGGCTAGAAATGTGGCATTTTAAAAAATGAAACCCACGGCTCTGTGCCCAAGACCGTATTCTGTGTCCTGTGGAATTGAAAGTTGTGGTCAGTAGAACTGGTAAGTGGGGAAGTGGGGCATTCTTTCTCAGCCTGTCTCTTCCATTTTGAAAAATGCGGCAGTTTGGAACTGAAAGTGGCTAAGAACTTTGTGCAATGAATTTGCAGGGCCAGCTTGGACCAATTGTTCCCAAATGGGCCCCATGCCTAAGGGGGCCCCACGCTAGGGTCATGTAGTCAAACACACACAACAATACATTGCAACAGACACCTAACACCACACAGCAGGTTTTATAGAGAACAGCAACAATTATTATTATTATTATTATTATTATTATTATTATTATTATTATTATTATTATTATTATTATTATTATTATTATTAACAACTTTATTTTCACCCCACCTTTCTCCCCAGAGGGACTCAAGGCAGCTTACAAACAAGGTTAAAACAAATTAAAAAACAATTTAAAAACAGATAAAAGCATATTAACAACATATCATAAAAACAGTAGTCAGATAAAAAAATAGTCAGGTAAAAGAGCATAGCACAGCAAATTATAAAAGGATCAGGCCTGTAACCAGATGTTAAAAAAGATGTTAAAAGATGTTAAAAAGGCCAGGAAATCAGAAGGTTTGTCTAAACAGAAAGGTCTTCAGGCCTCGCCGAAAAGTCTCAAGAGAGGGAGCAGTTCTTAAGTCAAGGGGAAGGGAATTCCATAGTGTTGGTGCCACTACTGAGAAGGCCCTATTTCTTGCCGCCACCCCACGTACCTCCCTAGGCGGCAGCACTTGTAAAAAGGCCTTCTCTGATGATCTAAGAGGTCAAGCCAGATTGTACGGAAGTAGGCGGTCTCTAAGATACCCTGGCCCAGAGCAGTATAGGGCTTTAAAGGTCAAAACCAGCACCTTGAATTGGGCCCAGAAACGAATGGGCAGCCAATGTAGCCCCTGGAGAAGCGGACTGACTGAGTCGAACCGCCTACTTCCAGTAACTACACGGGCCGCCGCATTCTGCACCAGTTGCAGTTTCCGAACCGTCTTCAAGGGCAGCCCCACATAGAGCATGTTACAATAATCTAGCCCTGATGTCACCATGGCATGGATCACTGTGGCCAGGTCTACACGATCCAAGTACGGCTGCAGTTGGCGCACCAGCCGAAGCTGAGCAAAGGCCCCCCTAGCCACAGCCGCCACCTGGGAATCCAGGAGCAGCTGCAAGTCCAGGTGGACCCCCAAGCTGTGGACCTGCTCCTTCAGGGGGAGTGCAACCCCATTCAGCGCAAGCCGATAGTCCAGCACCTGCATCGAGGATTTCTGAACCAGGAGAGCCTCTGTCTTATCCGGATTTAATTTCAGCTTGTTAGCCCCCATCCAGATTCTCACTACCTCCAGACAGCGCTCCAGGCCCTCAACTGCCACCCTGGAGTCTGGAGGAAAGGAGAGATAGAGCTGGGTGTCATCGGCATATTGAAGGCACCCCACTCCAAACCCCTGGATGACCTCTCCCAGCGGTCTCATGTAGATGTTAAATAGCATGGGGGACAGAATTGAGCCCTGTGGCACCCCGCATCTCAAGGGCCAGGGTGTCGAACAGGCATCCCCCAGCACCACCATCTGGGACCGATCCTCCAAGTAGGAGCGGAACCACCGCAAAACAGTGCCTCCAACTCGCAACTCGGCCAATCGGCCCAGAAGGATACCATGGTCGATGGTATTGAAAGCCGCTGAGAGGTCCAGCAGGACCAACAGGGATGCACTCCCCCTGTCCAGTCCCCGGCGTAGGTCATCCACCAAGGTGACCAGGGCAGTTTCCGTCCCAAAGCCCGGCCTGAAACCAGATTCAAAAGGATCCAGATAATCCGCTTCATCCAAGACCCTCTGGAGTTGAGACGCCACCACCCGCTCAATTACCTTGCCCAGAAACTGGATGTTGGAGACTGGCCGGTAGTTATCTAACACAGTAGAATCCAGGGAGGGCCTCTTCAGGAGGGGGCAAACCACCGCCTGTTTCAAAGCACGTGGTAACATCCCCTCCATCAAGGAAGAGTTGACCACCCTCCCCGTCCACTCAGTCAGTCCATCCCGGGCAGCTCTTAACAGCCAAGCTGGGCAAGGTCAAGCAGGCAGGCAGATGGCCTCACACTCCAAAGGAGTCTGTCCACATCCTCAGGCTGTACAAGCTGAAAAGAATCCCACAACACTGGACAAGCAGTTGCCAAGGGGACATCGTCAGACATTGTCAATATGTCATCCAAATCATGATGAATACGATCGATTTTATCTGCAAAATGTTGTGCAAACACGTCACAGCGGCTGACCTTGTGTTCCTCCTGGTCTACTGGAGGGGCCTGATGAAGGAGGCCCCGAACCACACGGAACAGCTCTGCCGGATGGTTCTCAGCAGACACAATGGTAGCAGAGAAGAAAGATCTCTTCGCTGCTACCACCACCACGGAATAGGCTCTGTAATGAGCTCTACTCCGTGTCCGATCAGATTCATCACAAGTTTTCTGCCACTGTCGCTCTAGACGCCTGCCCTGCCGCTTCATCATTCACAGCTCCTCAGTGAACCAAGGAGCTGCTCTGAGTCTACGACGTGGCAGAGGTCGCTCCAGAGCAATCTCCTCCACTGTCCTGGTCATTTCCCCATTCCAGAGGTCAACCAGGGCCTCAGATGAGATGCCAGTCTTGGCAGTGGGAAAATCCCCCAGAGCCCTCAGGAAACCTTCGGGATCCGTTAGCCTCCGAGGGCGGACCATAGAATGCCTCTGCAAAGGCAAGAAGCTGCAACAAGCCTAAACCTTACCAGGAAGTGATCTGTGCATGACAACGGAGTGATCTTGACCTCCTCTAAATCCAGATCACTACCCCCATGCCCAGCTGTAAACACCAGGTCCAGCACGTGTCCTACAGTATGTGTTGGGGTCAAGATCTTCTGGGACAGCCCCATGGTTGTCATGGTGGCCATGAAATCCTGAGCTGCACCTGCTGCAGGTGCCTCGGCATGAGCATTGAAGTCCCTCGGCACTAATAAGCGGGGGGACTCCAATGCTTCCCCTGAAATCACCCTGGTCAGCTCAGGCAGGGAGACTGTTGGGCAGCAGGGAGGGAGGTACACCAACATTATTCTCCTTATGAATTCTTAAAAAGTCAGTAGTGTTTGTTTATATTTTGACATTTTATTACTATCTATAAGTTTTTACAGACTTTGGCTGTGAACCTGGAGCCCCACAAATAGATGTTTCCAATTGGGCTGCGCAGCTCCTAAGATCGGCCCTGTGAGCCTGTACCTGATGTTTGTCAGTTTCACTCTAATGGCTGTTTCTTCTCCCAGATGACAGACAGCATTGACTGGTTACAGAGCCAAAGTGGACTGTGCAAAGTCGATCGCTACACACCCACAGATGAGGCAGAGCAGAACTGGACAGTAAGGAGTTGCTGAATGTTCTTCTGATGTGATCACTTTCTGAAGAAGAGGTTTTTTTGTTTGTTTTGCTGTTTTTAAATGCAGCGTAAATACAAAGCTCATCCCATTGGAGAAATAGCTGAAATGAGCAAAGAAGGGCCCTTCCCAGTGAAGAGGTTCCCGGCATCCTTTGTTGTCAGCAGGCCATGGCCCGGCCTTGCCAGGTTCAAGGAAGGTGTGGAGGGGAGGGGTTCGTCTCATGTGGGAATGCTGCAACTCTTCATGCCAGTCCATATGACTGGGTGAAAGATGATTGAAAGAGGCAGAGCCACCACTTATGGGCGAGTGCATACTTTAGCTGCAGAAGGTTTCAGAGGGAGGCTGTTGTGCTTGAAATGGTCCCCATATTAAAAGAACAATTCCTACACATAGAAAACCAGCATATCAAGAAGATGTTCTGGATTTTGAACCTATTTCTTCCCTGACATCTTTGTTTTCTGTGTGCAGCGAGTTGTTGATGGAGAAGAGTATGCAAACACAGGCTTCTCAGCCTACAGGCTGAAGCAGCAATTTTCAGCTGGTGTGCTGCAGCAAATTGGTGTGCTGTGAAAGGTCCACAGGTGTGCCACAGCAGTTTGGCACATAGCAGTTGAAAATATCTATAAACCCTTCCGGGTTCTGCAACTTGGTTTCTAGGGCAACTGTCGGCAGTAAACGAATTCCTCCACCAGCAGAGGAAGAGGAACAGGCCATTTGTGACTACAGTTGCCCTAGAAACTGAGTCGCAGAACCGGGAAGTCTCCCAGAAGCCAGAAATGACATCACAAGAGGCAAAGACCACAGAGGTCAGTGTGCCATGAGAAGAAAGACATTGAAAATTGCGGGGAGTGTTATAGTCCAGCAAGAGTTGCCCCACAGGAGACTGCTAGTTGTGTCAGGGCTTGTCTATGGGTCAAATGAGGTGAGCCCCTAAATGGCACAGTCTGGCCGGATGAGGGTTAGCTTTGTCTCTCAACAGCAAGTGCATGGGTTGTTCAATGTGATAAAACTGTGGTGGGGTAGAGAAGCGGATGTTCTTTGCCCCACTGTGGTTTGGATCCCAACTGCACACACCCCTCCCCACGCTGTTACTACCTGAGAAAAAACACACAACTAAAATGAGCATGTGGGGGAGGGGTATCAACAGGATCATCAGAAATGCAGTGGGGGAAATGCTCACCTTCTCCCACACAGTTTCACCACATTCAGCAGCCCACCTTCTTGCTGTGTACGAGCAAAGCTAACACCCATCTAGTCATGTTGTGTAATTGGAATGCACTGTAGTTTGACCCTAAGCAGTCCGAGGGTGCAATCCTGACCTCCGGGTTAGGCCGTAAGGCATGTTTGCATTGACTTAAAAGTTAGGGAGAGCAGCACAAGGAGTTGTGCTGGCCTCCCCATTCCGGATCCAGACCCTGCATGGTAAGATTGCATTGGCCGAGCTCGGCCAACACAGGGCTTAGGAAGCATGAGGGGGACGGGGATTAGGCGGGAGGGAGGTATTCCAGGGCAGGGGGTGTTCTTGGGGGTGGGTGGGGAGCAGGATGTGGGGCCAGGACCCGGCGGTTATGCCAGATACTAGTCCCATTCCCCAGGCAGTACGGAGTGGCTCCAGACCGCTCCACTCTGCTTGGGTTTGTGCCACCTCCTGAGGCGGCACAGATCCAAGTAGACCTACTAGGGCCACTTTGACTCTCCCTGGGGTAAGGGGAAAAGTTTCCCTTTTGGCCCAAAACTTGCACTGGATACAGCGTAGGCCTGGTGGCCTGCCTGTTCCAGCGCAAGTTAGGATTGTGCTGTTAGGCTCACAACTTAAGATACGTGCTGGTTTTCCAAAACTGAAAATTGTCCTTTGGCAGGGCACCTGTACTGTTCAGGGCAGATCTTATCTGACAATTAAATAACTTTTTCCCCCAATTGAACATATGATAATCATGGGAATTAAGCTATTGTAAAATGGTCTTTTGTTCCACTCCTTAGACTGACTCAGCCAAACTGTTCCAGCAAAATTCTTCTGATCCGCTCAAAGTCTTGAGCTGGCTCCGGAAAGACCTGGAGAAGTGTGCCATTGGGATCAATAATGTGCTGAATTCCAGCAACAATGCTGGTGGTGCAAGGTCGAGGGACCCGTCCTTGGGGAGGCAGCGCAATACACACTCCCCTGGTGGCTACAGCATCTGCGATGAGGAGTTTAGTGTGAATGTCAGCTCCAACAGAGGCTCTCCCAACTTCCACTTGTCCATGAAGACTGCTTGTCAAAAGGAATCAAAGGAAGAAGAAAGTGACGGTACAACTTCCCCCAACACAAATCCTGATCCAGATGAAGTCTCCTATTATTGCAATCGGCTTTCCAACCTCGCCATCGCCATGGCCCGCAAGGAGATGAATGACCGGTCAGATGGCGGCAACACCTGCATTCATAAGACGGTGTACACTGCCGCTGGAGGAGACCACAGCCACCGGTCGATTGGGGTAGGCACGGAGGACAGCAAGCACAGCCCCTCCAAGATGGGAGAATGCAACCACGAGGGGAGTCCCTCTTCTCAGAAGAAGACCGCTTTTTATTACAAAGAGGAGAATGCAGAAGCCCCTAATAAAAGTGAGCCTTTCACTCACAGGGCAACCGGCTGCAACCACAGGAAGCGCTTTGGGGCGGATGAGTACACCAACTCGCTGAGCAAAGGCATCTTGGTGTACGCCAACAATGTGGTCTCAGACATGATGGTTTCTGTCATGAAGACCATGAAAGTGAAAGTGAGTGACTCCAGCATTGCTTGTGCGGTGCTCAAAAAGGTCCTGCTGAAGCACTCCAAGGAGGTGGTGTCCGACTTGATTGACTCCTGCATGAAGAACTTGCACGACGTCACTGGGACACTCATGACCGACTCCGACTTCGTTTCTGCCGTGAAGCGGAGCCTCTTCACCCAAGGGAGCCAAAAGGCAGCCGAGATTGTCCAGGCCATGCTGAACCGTCTGCATAATGCCTTGATTGTGCAGAAGCAGGTCAGCGAGAAGGTAAAGTCTCAGAGCATGGCCTTTGCAAGTGTCAAGACAGGGGGGGACGCCAAGACGCAGAACATGAGGTTTTCTGCCACAAAAACCGAGCAGCCTAAAGAGGAGAGGACCTGTGCAGAAGCCGTTGGCCACCACATTATCAAGGAGGGTCTCAGCATGTGGCACCAGAAACAACAGAACGACAACACAGGATCAAACCCCCCATCAAAGCCTATTGACAGCCGGCTGATGGGAAGTGCCCTCTTCAATTCGGAAAACCAAGACCTTGCTAACCTCTCCACAGATTCGTGGGCAAGAGACCTGATTGTGACAGCCTTACTGCTGATTCAGTACCACTTGGTGCAGCAGGAGAATGCCATGAAGGAAGCGGCCGAGGGCGGCAGGTCCAGCCGGGCAGCGGGTGGCGGCTTGGGATTCTTGTCTCAAGACAAAGGTGGCAACGTCACCGCCTTCGGGAAATTTGACTCGCTGAAGCAGGGTGACGACGAGCAGGGCGAGCCAAGTGCTGACAACGACATGTCGAGCGTGGTGGTGATGCTCATGCAGAAGCTGATCAATGAGACCGTCAACAAGCTGGGGGGCAATGCTGGGACTTCCATGGCCGATGAAGCCGTCAGGGCTGCCTACAAGTCCCCCGAGGGAGCAGGGCCTTCCAGCCACGCAGAAGTGGACCACTCCTATGAGGACGCCATATCTGGACTGACAAAAATGATCCTGGACCAGTTTGATGTCAACAAGAAGGAGGGTGGCAGCGGGCCATTTATTGACAACCTGGTGGACACGGTGACCAAGCTGTGCCTCATGATCGCCAAATACAGCAATCCTGAGGCCGGTCTCGGAGACATGGGAGACGGGGAAGACATGCCCCTGTTTTCCAAGACCACAGAGCCAGCGGAAAGTCGTGTTGGGTCCGGGGAAGACACCGCGTCTGGCCGCAAAGTCGTTGTCACCAACCAGAACGCGCCCGAGAACATGCACAACAAGCAACTGCAAGCCATTCTCCAGTGGGTGGCTGCCTCGCAGTTGAACGTCCCTGTGCTGTACTTCATGGACGATGACGAAGAGACACTCAACAAGGTAAGGAACAAAATAACTGGAAAGAGTAGCAGTGGAAACGGGGCATCGAGAGCAGCGTTGCAGTTCTGCTTGTGTCTTAAGAAGCACTCAGTTCTGCTCTCTCGTATTTCCTAGGTAAATCAGACAAGGCCGTTATTGATAGAATTTCCTGGGAATTACTGAACACCCACTCCTTTTGCTCCATTCTCCTCCTCCTCTTATTCACTCCACCTGTTCCAGCCATTTGGCTGGTGGCTGGGAAAGGCATGCTAGAAACGGTCTGCTGGTGCCACCCCGAAGCACGCTTGGAGCCCACGACTTTCAGAGGCCTTTTGCTCTTGCTAGCTCAGCTTTCAGATTATAGAAACTCCTTGTCCAGTAAGATGAGGAAGAATTCAGTATGAGGAATAGTTTGGTACAGTATTGGCCCAATGACTCCTTGCCTGTATCTACAGTACAGACCTATGAGTACATCTGTTTGATATCGATTTGATTTTTATGGTCTACCCAAAACAATCCTGGGGATTGTAGCTTGGCAGGGCACTGCGACTTTTCTGCTCGACATCCCCAGTCCTCTTCACAGAGTGTCGGTTCCCAGAGCTCCCTTAGGAGAAAACAACTTTCAAGCTATTAATTGGTCGTAGGGTAGGAGCATCTGTCTGAAGTCATGATGGGAGAGACAATCCGGGCTACAGGAGACACAAGAGTTACGTGGTCAGAAATCTGCCGTCTTTTCCAGAAAGCAAGGAGATATGGGAAGGTTTCTAAAGCTTTTGCCCCTGCACCAGTTCCCCAGCTTAAATTCCCACCCCAGCCTGTTAGTCATGGAGATAAAGGTCAATGTTCTAACTGCTTTTTGAAAAAAGGGGGAAAAAAAGGTGTTGGGAGTTCTAATCCCACAGACTCCAGGTGATGCCTCATTTGGCCCTGATGGAGCAAGTCTGCACTGATGGTTATGGTCAACCTTCACCCAACATTACTTTCTTTAGTCTCTATTTTGTCTTAAACTTGCATTACAAGCTCTCGCCTTTCAGTGCCATTAAGAAAGGAAATGTAAAAAGGAAAATTCAAGTTTATGCTGTAAGCAGCACTCTAGGTTGCCAGTCCTGCACTGCCTTCCTTTCATTAGTTCCTGGTGCTGGGCCCTGTTCCCATGTTTTTCTTTTTTTGGTCCCACAGTTTGGCCATGATTCTGAGTCTGCTTCTATTTGTCCTTTATGGTTATAGGCACTGTCCAGTGGATATAGCCATTGCACTATATATATAGTCCCTTGGGTGCCCTTCAGGGAGAAAGGCGGAATATAAATAGAATGAATGAATGAATAAATAAATAAATAAAATAGGCACTGTTTCCTAGGACTGGATTATGCAATCAAAGAATGCAGTGGTAGTATCTTTATAGGTAATTCAGGTTAAGGGAGGGGATTGCAGGTAGTGCTAACTGTGGTTTCATTTTAGGTCTGATTTCATAAACTGTTGATAGGGTAGTTAGAGTTATTCCTGTGTCTCAGGAAGCTGCTATACCATGGCAGCAGGAGCAAATGATTGACCTTATGAAGCTGAATCCTGAGCGCACGGGCAACAAAAGGAGACAAGTAGCAATAAACCACAGGTTACCTCCTCTGTTTCTGGAAGTCCAAACTATGGTTTGTGTACTTATATGTGGCTTGCATAAACCAGTCTGCCAATATTTTATCTATCTAGCGTATCAGCTAAGTGTCTTGGTGGATATTGATTATTGCGAGATACTGTCCTCTTTTCCCTAATCTTTGATCATTACTGTCCTCTTTCCCCTAATCATTAGTTTTTTTAATGAATCCTTAGTGACCCTGGAGTCAGTCAGCTACTCATGTTCATGACTGGTCTTGGTTTTGTTCCTTTGCAACAGCTTCAGCAGCTTTCCTCCGTGGCAGTGGAGAGGGGCTACAGCGTGGGGGAAGTGATGCAGGCCGTGCTGAAGTATGAGAAGGAAAGGCAGCTGGGGGAGGCCCTGGGCAACTTTGTGCGGTTGCCGGTGCTGGACTGGCTGCTGCACAACCTGTGAAGGCCACAGCCTCCCCCACCCTCTTTCACAGCGGACAGGGCTCCTCTGCCTTCACACCAGACCCCTGTCCACCCTTAAAGGCCACAGCACTCATTTGTCAGAGATGATATTATGAGTTTTACAAACCCCCTGCTGAGCAGTCATATGAATAAAAGAAGGAAATACTTAATGTTGTTTGGAATGGTCGTTTCTAGGCCTTTTAGTCCAATGAGCTCTTAGGTGAGGAGTTGCCTTTTGATTGAAGCAATCCATTCTATAGTAAATATTTTAAATATTGCAATTCCTTTGATAAGGCTGTTTTCCAGATGTGTTCTTTTTTTAAAAAAATTAAATGGCAGAGACTAATGTTTTACTGCACAATCCACTAGGATTGTTGCAAGGTCAAAAGCAATGTCCAAAAGCAAACTCAGTAGGCAAGTGTGGTGATCGTCTGCAAGCTTTATTTCGTTGCCAGCAACAGGCTTCTCAGGGACACCTGTCCAAAGTGAAGAGAGTGATGAGAGCCATGTGGGAGCTCTCAGAGCCCTCAGAGAGAGCAGTTTTCCAGCCTGACCCTCCTGCTTATATTCTATTCTGGCTCCTTTGTTTGAGGAGTCTTACACTTCTCATTGGCTGATGTGTGACATCAGAGATGGGGCTTTCTCAGGGTTGGCCACAGATAACTTTACAAGCATTTGATTGGTTGGTTTCAAGTTACAGATTCCAAAAAAGGCAAAAATGTACATTGAGACATATACAATGTAAAGATTCCAACAACCACTAGGTGGCACTGTTTACTCAGTTATTGGCCTTTGGTATGTCTCTACACTTATCTTTGACCTTGGCAAGAGCCACCTGCTTATCTTTAACATTCCTTCTTCCAGACACCATGGGGCTCTGTGCCAAAATTGTCTAAATCAAGTCCTCTGGCTTGCCTCTATTCCATGTGTGATTCCATATGTGATCTGTTACCTTTTGAGATGTATAGTGGTGTAAACATATATCCAGTACAAGACAAACTAACCTCTTATTGTACAAAAGGATTTTAAGAGACCTTTCTCATTCATTTTAACTAAATCCAGCCCCTTCTGTCAGCTTTTAGCTCAAACAGAGGCTCTCATGATGTTTTGCTGATCAGGGGACTTTCCCATAGATGTTTCTGTTATCTTCTGTCTAGCTGCTGTTTACAGGTGTCTGTATCCCTATTTCCGTTTGCCAACAGATAAAAATTACATTACTAAGGCATTTCCATCTAATGTTGCTAGATGTGTGTCTTCTCAGCCTCATATTCCGTTTTCCCTGCATTCTGGTGCCAACAGATAACATTTTCCCTCACTTTAATGTTGCAAAGTCTGCTTTTAAGAAACTACTCCCTATTTGCTCTCCCGTATGTTGTAGCCAAAAGCCTCCTTGAGGTGCAACAAATTCTGCAAAGCTTGGAGTTTTCAAGTTTGCAGAGATACAGGCTGAGACAGACCCTGATTAGAGCTGGAATGGCTTTTGCCAGACATCTGCCTCTCAAGGTTGCTTTTGAGTCACATCTGAGACTTAAGCATAATCAAAACCATTCTAACCGCTAAAACTCATTTTAAACTACTACATATTGCCACTAACATTAATTTACACTTTTAAGCCACAATTATTAAAATATTGAAGAATACATACAAACATTGGCACTTCTATGATACTTTGTGGTCTTTTGACATGAAACTTTCTAAATAGCACTTGTTGACCTGAAGCTTTGGTGTAAATAGCTCTTCCCAGTGCTTACTAGACATTTTGGTTTAAAAGGGAAAGCCTGTCTGAATTATGTTCTAAAAATCCAAAAAGCCTTTTTCTCTCTGGTTTAAGGAAGCTTGAATGTTTTAAAATGCAAAAATCTCTTTTCCCCCCATGTGTTTTCCTAGCAGGGAAGAAGCTGGGAGTCTGTTTCACTCCCTCATACTCCCTTTTTCATGAAGCGTTCATTGTTTGGAACTCTTATCTTTGCTGGATGCTAAGCATTCCTTGCTATTTTTAGCCAAAACTGCCACTGTTTGCAATTTCAGCAAAAGCTTCAGAGCAAAAGCTGTCTTGCTGTTTCAGGCCTTCTCCAGGCAGAGAGAACAAAATGGATTTAAGCTTGTTTGTGAGCATGCTAAACATATGAACATTTTCCCTATAGCTGTAACATATAAACTAATAATTTGTTTTAAACTAATTTGTTTATGAACATGCTAAGCACTATAATATAATATTTGGTTTGTTAGCATAAGTGGCTTTCATGGCCTTGCCTCAGGATTACACTAAACTCATGGTAATGAGTTGGAAGAGCACAAAAGTTCAATAATTGCTGGGAAGAAGAGACGAGTCTTCTCCTCAAACTTCAGCCAGACACCGAATCAAAATAGGTGCAACTATTTTTAGGTGCAACCTAACCAGGACCCAAGCATGCCTGGTTCCTCCACCCACTGTAAATAGTGCATATAGAATCCTAATCCAGATTGGAACTGTAGAGTGTCTTTAACCCTCCCCTTGCCATGGTCTCAATCTGGATCACATTCTCCCATGGGTGTTATTTGCCCTGTAGAAAAAGATTATATTGGCCTGAATGGGAGATTTTTTTCCCAGTCAAGTAGAACATATTGGGAGAGGGGTGCATTCTGTATCACGGCATCACCCATGTGTGCTCTTTAGTGGAGGGAAGGATTAAAAAAACAATGATGCCAAAGCCAATGACATGATTAAAATTGTGGCCTGAAAGCAGTGGCTTAGCTAAGGGGGTGCAGGGGATAGCAGTTGCCCTGGGCATAAAGCTTTAGGGGGGCAAGAAGCTGAGCTTGACACTAGTGACCAAAATTGTGAAAATCTTGGTATGTATGAATAATACCATCATGTTATATATCATTCGAAAGGTAATTTAATGCAGAATGCAATGAAAGAAACTGCACTGGAATATCTGTATTCTATCAAAAGTTATGGCCAGGAAAGAAAGAAGTTATTAACCAGAAAATGAAAACACAACTGCCTTGTGGAACAATAAGTGGATTTGCTTAACTCCAAACTGACCTATGAGACTGATTGTTCTGAGTGCCAATGAGACGTTATTATGATACAACATGTAACCAATAACTTTTATTTATTTACTTAATTAAATTTGATTTTGTCATTCAGGGGGGACTACAAAATCTTCTTTGACCCCAGCTAGCAGATACAGTGCCTTAGCTATGCCACTGACTGGGGGGAAGCAGCAGAGGAAGTGGGTGGTGAGCTGCTGGGGGGAGGAGGTGGGTTCCCCCCAATTTTCATGTTTTAGAAAGCCTGGGCATGATGTCACTTCCGGTTGTGACGTCATTTCCGGGGCAACATTTTGAACTTGGCACTGGGCTACACGATCATTAGCTGCGCCACTGCCTGGCAGTGAGTGCTGCGGTGAAAGTGGGATATCTGCTTGTGGCTGTGAGGATCATTTCCACCTCACAGCAATAAGAACTGTTTGCAGTCAATACACATACAGCTTGAAACTGCTGCTCCCCTCTTTCCTGTGCTAGTGCCAGGCTGCTGGGTGTCTGGGGCCAACCCCTGCACTGAGCTCCCCCCCCATTAAGGCTCCCATCACCCCTTCTTGGTGCATCGGACACAACCACTGTCATTTTTACTGAGGTTCAGAAGTCCATCTGGCCAGGTGGGCCCTCAGCCAATACCCACCTGAGCTGGTCTCTGGTGCCTTCCCTGCCCCTCTCACAATGTTTCCATTACAAAGCAGTAACGTCAGCATGATTGCAGATAACATTAAAATAGCTGCTTTGCAATAGAAATGTGTGTGTGTGTGTGTGTGTGTGTGTGTGTGTGTGTGTGTGTAAAGAGAGAGGCAGGTCAAAGCCATCTTCTCTCCTGGTCTGGAAGACTGACGTTCAAGCAGGTCGCATTAAAACTGGGAGAGTTGTTTCTTCCAAATGGCATCACTTGCCCTAAACTCACCCATCACCATTTCTTTTGCATAATTATTTCAAAAGCCATTATTGGTCATCTTTCAAATCGTATTTTAAATGAGTAAGAATGGATGCGGGACAGGGAATCCACCAGTTCATCATATGTCAGGATCAGAACTAGGCAGCAATAGAGCAACTGGTGGGCTCAGGCCAGGGGATAAAACAGCAGGACCCCCAGGTGCCACCTTGTGCCACTAAAGCATCTTACAAGGGGAGCAGTTGGCTCAACTGAGCTCTGCTGCACTCAGCAGCCCCTTCACTGACTGACCTGGCACCCCTCCCATTACCCAACTGGCTCTCCCCCACTTTCATACCTACTAACTCTTTCAAAGCCTTGCGCACCAGTAGGGTTTCTTACATGTCAACATTTCCATATTAAAAGCTCTCACTCCAAAGTCCAGGCCGCCCCTTATCAAGCAAAGCAAGTTCTTCTTCAGCATGTTTTGAGTCTCTTCGGCCAGCACAGCTCAGCCAGCCTCCCTCCCCATGCATTGCCCTTTCAGCCTTTAGAAGGTAAATCCAGTGCAAGCAGTTCACACTCACCCTGCATATCTAAAATGCATATCTAAAACGGCCAATGGTCAGTGCTTCAGCTGAAGCAATACCAGGCAATACAGCAATGGATCGAAGCCCCATGTGTTGGCAACCTTCAGTCTCGAGAGACTCTGGTATCGCGCTCTGAAAGGTGGTTCTGGAACAGCGTCTAGTGTGGCTGAAAAGGCCAATTCGGGAGTGACAATCCCTTCCACACTGGGAGCAAGTGCGGTCTGTCCCTGGTCTGTCTCCCTGGCTATGGGCCTTCCTTCTTTGCCTCAGTCTGTTGGCCAAGTGTCTCTTCAAACTGGGAAAGGCCATGCTGCACAGCCTGCCTCCACGTGGGCTGCTCAGAAGCAGTAACAGGCAATTGCAGGAGGCAAAAGTAATGCAATAATAGATAGAACAGTCAATCCTTCTATTGAGGTAATAGTTGGCAATACAGCACTTGAGCCCCGCAGTCAGGAAAAATCAGAGTCCTGAGTGTTTCTGACTGCTAGAACCAAAACTAGATCCTCCCAATGCAGTCATGACCCCGACCTCACCCTGTGCTTCTGCTGCGCTGCTCATCCTGGCCCCTGACTTCTGCCTGTGCATGACACTGTTCACCTTGGACCTCGCTGGTTCCTGTCCGGATCCTTGTTCAGCCAATATCCAGGTGCCATGTTCACAGCTGGCTGCACTGAAATTCTGCCCCCCCCCCCCACTGAGATGTGTTCATTGAAGCCCAACCTTCCTTGTGGTCAACAATTATCCAGCGACCCACTCTGAACATGAGCAGAATTTCTTCCTGTAATTGCAACACTGGGACATTCCTGGAATGACTCTCTGATCCTGTTGTCGCTGTGGCCCTTCAACATATGGGTCCACGGGAACAGCTTCTGGGCACAGCACCCACGGATTGGTGATGGCTGAAGATGACTGCAAAGGTCGCCAGCCAGTGCATGCCTAGCAATCTCTCTTGAATCCTCTGAATCTGGTCCCCAGCTTCCATTCTCAAAATGTGGAATGAAGGGACTGTCATTGGCACTGTACAGACAGTTGGGTTAGGATTGGAAAGCCCTGGGTTCAAATGTCTGTTCAGCGTGTGGTTCACTGGATGGCTTCTCTCAGCCTAACCTGGTTCAGAGGACTGCAGAGAAGCTAAAACGAAATAACTGCACGTCATCCTGAGCTCACTTGAGAAAGGATGGAAAACATGAGAGAGAGAGAGAGAGAGAGAGAGAGAGAGAGAGAGAGAGCACCAAGTGTCCGTACTAAACAGCCAGCCTGAACCAACAGAATCTTGGATTTACAATCAGAATATCCAGAGTGAAATCTACTTCTGTTCCCCCATCTATACAACTGGAATATTGACACACTATTAGATCTGGAGAAACTGAGTGCAAAAGTGAGCTATTGTTAGCAAGTGCTGATTTTTTCATTGCTCAGATCATTGCAAGAGCCTGATGGGTCAGGCCGTGTTACAAAACACACAGCAGCCTATTAGTGAAAGAGGTTTCATCCTGCAGTTTGGGCCAGAACCAGTGCTCAGTCTGCAAACCTGGCTGACACCCTTCAGTTCACTAGTTAAGGTTGGGCAAATCGCAGAGCTGGTGTGTGCTGCTGAGTGAGGGGGATATGCTGAGTTCACTTTTTAAGAATGAAAGGGGCTTGAGCTGTGTCTGCACCAGTCTGTTCTTGCATTGATCCACCCTGTGGAACATACGTACAAGATTTTTCCAAGAAAAAAAACACACACGTAAATTAAATCCCAGTCACTGACACCTGCAGGATGTAGTGCAGGCTGCACTGGCAGCTCCGGGGACATATTCTGGGGGAAAACAGCTGGTGCAGGTCAGAGTTTCCACACATGAAGCTGAAATCATGAGCTTCTCTTGCACTATCATGAACACCTCTCCCTGTGGTTCATGTGGCAGAGGATGCAAAAGAGAGAGGCACTCACAACAAAATGAACTTTCTAACCTGGTTGGGGAAAATCAGGGGATCTGCAAGGCAAACTGGTTGGAAATGTTTTTATCATTTGCTTTTGGAGCTTCTCTGCTCTTAGGACACCTGGAAGGGCTCTGCAATTATGACTGCTGCAAACATATATGTCACATGAGAATGTTCATCACAACAGGTGACATAAGAAACGTCCTGGAGACAATGCGTAGGTCGCACTCATCTTTGCATTGCAGAGGGCAAAGTGAAATGAGCCTGCTTCACATTCCAGACCAAACTTTAAAGCACAAAACTATACAGCAAAATACACATTGCCAGCCGTTTCCAGTCTTCCTCCACACACCCTTTACAATAATGCCAGGAAATGTGCACAGACCATATGTGGGCATTTATCCATTAAATTTCTGTTCTTGAACATGGTACAGCAAAATAGCTACCTAAAAAAATACCACGAAGGTATGGAAAGAGGTCCAGTCACTGCTTGTACTTAATGGGTGGCAAGATGCTGGTATTTCTGTGCATCACCTTCTCGTTCCTGTAGTCTCTCTGCTCTCTTTTAAGAGCTTTGTCCATGGGGTTTTCCAGGTCTTTTTCTGGAGTGTCCAGTTTACTTGGCTCCTGATTTTCATCTTCGTTTACTTCTGGAGAGGATACAATGGGAGACAGTTTTGGATTTGCACCTGGCAACTTTTCAGGGGGGTCACACTTGACTTCTTCAGTGGGGTGGTGCCAAGTGGCCTCATCTGCAGAAAGAGAAAAAAAGACAAAAATTAAAATGTCAGTATACAGAATCCAGGATTTGTTTGTTTATATCCTGCCTTTCTACCAAAGAGGGAGGTCGCCAGCACAGCTGTAAGAAAGTGCAAGAGAGAAATAGACCTCTCAGGCCAGGGTTGATGCCATCAGCTTCCTCTTGCCTGGGCACCTTGTCTTCTTCTAGGACCTTCTCCAGTAAACACCAATTAATTCATTTCCACCCAAGGTTTCAGAGGATCAGATTACTCAGACACCCTCAAAGGCAGAAAGAGCTGCTGTGCCCGACCATGGCTATGTTTGCCCCCCCAGCAACTGCAGGTGTGCTGTGCAGACGAGGAATGTGCTGCCTGGCAACTCATCATTTTGGTGCTGCTGCATCGGTGGGGGGGGGGGGGGAAGGATAATTTGGCTGTTAAAAATGAGTAAATGTCTATGGATACAACCCTTTGTGAAAAGAAAGAACCACAAGATCACCTCTTTCTGGCGGTGGATTTTTATGGATATTCTCCTTCTTCTTCTCTGGGGTGATGAAGAATTTGTCATTCAGCTTTGGGGCAGTCTTGACTTTTTGTTTTGCTTTATGTGCATGTGTCTCCTGTAGCCAGGTGTGGTGCATGGCTTCCTCTGGGGTCATGCGCAGGGCAGGTTTCCACCTTGAAGAAAACAGGCATGGGTGTCATTATAGAACACGTAATAGTTAAGGTGAATATTATAAATGAGAAAAGGACCATTGGACAACTTGCACAGTTTCCCTGGTGCAAGGACTCCACACGTGACGCTACACACACAAAAGGAGGACACATCATGTATGCAGATGGATATACGCAAAGGACGTATCACACAACACATTCTACACAAGTTGGGAGGTGCACTTAAGCCCAAATGCTAAGGGGGCAGGGTGTCTAGCATGCGTCAACTGGCAATAATGAGAGCCTAGCTAGACCTACTTTTACACCCTGGAAGCAGCTGGCATCTAGCGCATAACCATGGCTCAGATCTGGACTAATGTGCAGAGATTGAGGGTATTTAACCCTTTACCTCCATGTTTCCATGCTGGAGTTATGTGCAGTAATAATGCCTAACAGAAATATCTGTGTCTAAAGAATCCTTTCATCCCATTATTTGTTGTCACATGCCCAGCTAGGCACTGGACAGAAAATAAACTAGATACAGCCTCTGCCCTCCAGCTGCCCTAAGATCCTGGAGCTTCAAAGGAAGCAGGAGATCTGTTGTCCAGTGTGAGGAGATGAGTTAACAGGCATTTAAAAGGAGCAAGAGGAACCCTGGAGAGTGAAGAGTTCCAGGCCTTCAGAATCTACTTCCAGTCACCTGGGTGTGCACATCTTCCCCCCCCCCCCGAATAACTCCCAATATGTTGACAAGTCCACAAATACTGACCCAAGTTTCCCCTGGAAAATTATTTGGAAATGACCACTCCATGTGGTCTGATGCTTCCTACAAAATAGTACTGTCACGCAGGGAATATAAAACAACGTATTGCTCCCATAGCCAAGACCTACATATTGACGATGGCAACAGGTCAGACAAACCAGGATGCAAGAATCTGCACATGCTTAGCAAAAGAGAGACTGTCTTACACAAGGCATTTTTTCAGGAAGTCCAGAAAAGAGCCGTCGTAGACCCTCAGGACCGAGTTCAGATCCTTGCTGTTTGGGTTCCTCACTTTCCCCCTGCTGTTTGTTACGCTCTTTGGCAACCCATTAGAATCTTCAAGACAGGAAAGCAAACATTTAAAAGAATACACACATTTGCAAGTCGCCCAAAACTGGGGCGCTGAAAGGGAGGTCCACAGAAGACTTAAGCGTCCTTTACAAGGATAATATTTATCCTGAGTAATAACCTGTCTTCCCTATTTGCAGATTTACACCTCAAGAAATTATCTGAAGAGCCCACATAATAAGAGGGTTTGATGATACATGAAAGCAAATGCCTTTAAAGAAAGAGCAGTGGTTAGATGGCTGGGCGCATGCTCTCGATTCCAACTTCAATCCCTGAAGTCTCCAGCTAGGAATATGGAAAGACCCTTTTGGAAAGGTTCTGGAGAGCCACTGCCAGTCTGTGTAAACTTCACTGACCAGACAGACACCCTGCTCTGACTCAGAATAATGCCACTTCCTGTGAGCTGATATTGTAGACTGACTTGAGTTCCTCAAGGAGAGAAACGTGGGACAGAAATATTTTCATTAAATTGTCTTCATTTATAAAAGGTTTCATCACATCAAGGAGCCAGTTTCGGGGGGGGGGGAGGCAAAAGAAGTGGGTATGAGTAGCTCAGGGGTGGCTGAGCACAAAGGACTCCCACGGAGCTCTGTGGTACAAAAGTAAACAGGGAGTGTCAGGATGGGGAAACAAACAGACTCCTCCCAAAGCCATCAGAGATGGGTAAAAAGCCATTCCCCCAGCAAGGCACCTCAATGCACCTCAAATGCACCCCTTTTCCTCCTCCCCTAGAAGTGGCCAGCTGTTCCTGCTTTTGGGAAAAAGCTGAAGGCTGTACTTGGGGTCACAGCTGCAACAGGAGAAAATGAGCCCAACAGTCTCATTTCTGACTGCTTAAGACTTCCCTGTTAAGGACCCACTGGATATGCCTAGTGCATTTCTGTGCATAACATGAAGGAGTGCATTGCACCCTCTCCATAGGGTGCCAGAGGTCTCTAAACATTCAAGTCCTCCTTACACAAGTACCCCTCCCACCCCATTGATGGTGGGCACCAGATTGATCAACCAGTGAGTGACAGGGGCTCACCAAAGAATGTCCGCCTTCTCGATGCACTTTGGATGAAATCAGCAGGTGGAAGCCCCAACACCTTTCACACAGAAACACAGAAACACTCATGTCAGTTTAGAGCCTCCCTGAGAGTGGGAAAATCAAGAGGGACAAAGTTCCATAATGTTGGTGCCACTACTGAGAAGAGATTTCTCAGACTTCTTACCGTCACCTCCTGCACCTCCCTGAGCAGCGGCACTCATAAGAGGGCCTTTTCCAATGACTTAAGGCAGGGGTGCCCAACCCCGGCCCTGGGGCCACTTGCAGCCCCAAAAGACTCCCAATGCGGCCCTCAGGGAGCCCCTGGTCTCCATTGAGCCTCTGGCCCTCCAGAGATTTGCTGGAGCCCACACTGGCCCGACACAACTGCTCTCAGTGTGAGGGCGACTGTTTGACCTCTTGCATGAGCTGTGGGATGAGCGCTTCCTCCACTGCCTGCAGTTTCACATCTGTGATGCAGTAGCGGCAGCAAAGGAAAAGAAAAAGAAAACAGACAAAAGAAAATATTTCTTTACTCAGCGTGTGGTTGGTCTGTGGAACTCCTTGCCACAGGATGTGGTGATGGTGCCTGGCCTGGACACCTTTAAAAGGGGATTGGACAAGTTTCTGGAGGAAAAATCCATTACGGGTTACAAGCCATGATGTGTATGCACAACCTCCTGATTTTGGAAATGGGTTAAGTCAGAATGCCAGATGCAGGGGAGGGCACCAGGATGAGGTCTCTTGTTATCTGGTGTGCTCCCTGGGGCATTTGGTGAACAGCCCCACTGGATCAGGCCATAGGCCCATCTAGTCCAGCTTCCTGTATCTCACAGCTGGCATTCTGACTTAACCCATTTCTAAAATCAGGAGGTTGCGCATACACATCATGGCTTGTACCCCATATTGGATTTTGGAATCCAATATGGAAAAGTTTGGTGTCGTCTGCAAACTTAGCCACTTCACTGCTCAACCCTGTCTCCAGGTCATTTATGAAGAGGTTGAAAAGCACCGGTCCCAGGACAGATCCTTGGGGCACACCGCTTTTCACCTCTCTCCATTGTGAAAATTGCCCATTGACACCCACTCTCTGCTTCCTGGCCTTCAACCAGTTCTCAATCCACGAGAGGACCTTTCCTCTAATTCCCTGACTGTGGAGTTTTTTCAGTAGCCTTTGGTGAGGGACCGTGTCAAACGCCTTCTGAAAGTCCAGATATATAATGTCCACGGGTTCTCCCGCATCCACATGCCTGTTCACCTTTTCAAAGAATTCTATAAGGTTCGTGAGGCAAGACTTACCCTTACAGAAGCCATGCTAACTCTCCCTCAGCAAGGCCTGTTCATCTATGTGTTTTGAGATCCTATCTTTGATGAGGCATTCCACCATCTTACCCAGTATGGATGTTAGGCTGACTGGCCTATAGTTTCCCGGGTCCCCCCTCTTTCCCTTTTTAAAAATAGGCGTGACATTTGCCATCCTCCAATCTTCTGGCACCATGGCCGTTTTGAGGGACAAGTTGCATACCTTAGTCAAGAGATCTGCAACTTCATTCTTCAATTCCTTAATAACCCTTGGGTGGATGCCATCAGGGCCCGGTGACTTATTGATCTCTAATTTATCAGTGAGGTCTGAAACATCTTCTCTTTTAACCTCTATCTGACTTAACTCCTCGGTCAGGAGGGGCCGTTCGGGCAGCGGTATCTGCCCGAGGTCTTCTGCCGTGAAGACAGATGCAAAGAACTCATTTAATTTCTCTGCCATCTCTAAGTCTCCTTTTATCTCCCCTTTCCCTCCCTCACCATCCAGAGAGCCAACCGCTTCTCTGGCGGGTTTCCTGCTTCTAACATATTTGAAGAAGCTTTTATTATTCCCCTTAATGTTGCTGGCCATGCGTTCCTCATAGTCTCGCTTGGCCTCCAGTATCACCTTCTTACATTTCTTTTGCCACAGTTTATGTTCCTTTTTATTCTCCTCATTAGGGCAAGACTTCCATTTACGGAAGGAAGCTTCCTTGCCCTTCACAGCCTCTCTAACTTGGCTGGTTAGCCATGTGGGCACCCTCCTGGATTTAGTGGAAGCCTTCTTTCTTTGCCGTATACACCTCTGCTGGGCCTCTATTACTGTTGTTTTAAGCAGCCTCCATGCACTCGGGAGAGACTGGACTCTTTTTACCCTCCCTTTCAACCTCCTTCTAACCAGCCTCCTCATTTGAGGGAAGTCCGCCCGTCGGAAGTCAAGGGTTTTTGTTAGAGATTTGCCTGGTATTCTTCCCCCAACATGCACGTCAAAACGGATCGCAGCATGATCACTGTTCCCCAATGGCTCAGTAACGTTTACATCTCTAACCAGGTCCTGCGTACCGCACAAAATTAAATCCAGAGTCACCTGTCCTCTGGTGGGCTCCGTGACTAGCTGATCTAAGCCACAGTCATTTAGCACGTCAAGAAATCCGGTTTCCTTATTTTGGAAACACAAATTATTTTGGAACACAAATTGACGCAGTCAATATGAGGATAATTGAAGTCCCCCATGATTACAACCCTGTCCCTCCTTGTCACCTCCCTGATCTGTTTCCTCATTTCAAGGTCCCCATCAGATTTCTGGTCTGGAGGACGATAGCACGCCCCCAGTATTACATCGCTGCACAAGCCTGGTAATTTAACCCACAGAGATTCTACGGTGGAGTCGGACCCACCTTCAATCTCTACTTTGCTGGATTCTATCCCTTCCTTAACATAAAGGAACACAAATTCTTATGTTCTTATGAAAGGCCAGCCTTGCTTTGTGCAAGGCCTTGAGCTATTGCAAGACCTTCATTCATTCATAGAAGTTCATCTTTAATACATACATTTATGTGAATGTATGTAGATTTATTCAAATTTTAAATGTAAATTAATCCTTTCTTCCCCTGGCCCCCGACACAGTGTCAGAGAGATGATGTGGCCCTCCTGCCATAAACTTTGGACACCCCTGACCTAAGGGGACAAGCCAGAGACCTAAGGGGATGAGCCGTTTATTTGCAAATATATACATATTTTATTATTTATTACAGTATTTATATTTTGTCTTTCTCCTAGGCTCATAGACTTGAGTCTTGTTGACTCGAGGCCATTTGCACAGGCCAGCCGACAATAAGCCCCATTTTTTCAAATAGGGAGACAAGACATGCGGCAGCAATGAACTCAGCCTCCCCTCTGTAGAGCGCCAGAGTGCCTTGGGCAATAAGCACATGCCTGAGGCTATTTTCACACGTTCCTGTGGCGCAGTGGCCCTCTGGTCAAAGAGGAAAAGTCAGACATCCCATTGGGCCTATGCAAGTTCTTGCAGCCAAGATGTCTCTTTGAATCCCAGTATCACCGTATTGCTCTTAATACTTTTAGAGTAGATGTTACCTCCATGATACACGCCAGCTGCTCTGTCTCATTTTCTCCAGGGAAGAGTGGGTACCCTGTGTAGAGCTCAGCTATGATACAGCCCAAACTCCACATATCAATTGGGGTTGCATAGGGGTGACCAAGAATCACTTCTGGTGAACGGTAAAATCGACTCTGGACATATGTGTACACTAGAAATAAGCACAAAGGGACCACCGTAAAAATCAAGGTGCCAGTCAGTGGAACAGAACTCACCCCAGAAATACAGTTAACATTATTTTCTGTGTATGGGTCATCTACAACGGATCTCCAGCTTTGCTAATACAAGTACCCCATTTTTCTTTACTTGTGCTTTGCACAGGAACTTGCACTATGCTCCTGTTAGTGGTAGACACAGAGACAGGAATCTGCTGCCTTTTATATTCTCAGCCAGAGATGAGACACCTGAGACAAAACAACTTGATGAGTCTGGCAAGAGTTCCTGACAGTGCAGTCCTGAGCATGAGTTCAGTCAGTCTTACTCCCAGGGAAGTTAAGTGCGGGATTGCAGCCTGAACCATAGTCTTAAGACTGTCCTATTGCAGGCAGGCCTTCTTCCATTCTGTTTATCAGAAACAACTTTTCCTGCTTTCCTCACTCCAATTTTTGTTGAACATTTAGACTAAGGAAGCATTCAGTGACACTTGGAAGCTGGCCCCTCGCTTTGTAGCTGGACTCTCAAAGCGATAATTCCTTTATTTTCCTTGGGATTTTTTTTAATGGAGCAACACAGCAGCCTGCCTTTTTGTCTGTCATTTTTTGCAGTCACCAAGATCTGATCAAGTCACTTACTTTCCCCCTACATAGAATGATTTCTCCCTTGAGAAGTCCCAGTGTATTCCATAGGGCTTTCTCCCAGGTAAGTGTGAATAGTCATAGAGAGGGAGTGTTTTTCACACAGGTGACTTAGCAAAGCTCTTGCTTCACTCAAATCTGCCATGCAAATAGAGAGCTCACTCACTCTGTTCTCACTGTGGGCTTGAATTTACTAGATAGAAGAGTTTCAGCAAAGAGCAGCAAAGAGTGATGTACAGCCGCTGTAGCACTCAGCCAGTCTTGCTTGAAGGCATGAAGCCTGCCAGAAATCAATCTATATTACTTGGGCAAGGCTGAGCTTTCTTTACCAATAGCATTGTCTGCAGGGAGTGCCCTTAGTCTTGTATGTGCACCTCAATTGAACAGACCAATAAGGGAGGAGGGTGTCCATCTGTGCCAAAAGATCATCAAATCCAAATGCATTTATGACAATGCATCTGCAAGACAGATATGCCTACAGTAGTTGCTAAAGAAGCAGACCACATCCTTTATTTCTGGAGCCTATTAGAGCAAGGGCTCCCTCAGCAGCAGCACAACCAGAAATGCCTCAGTTCTGCTGCCTACACACAGCAAAAAGAGCAGCCACTTCCTGCGGTCCTCTCCTGTTTCCTTCTGCAGGATGTCCATGCTCCATTGAGAGGGACTGAGCGAATGGAGGAGTCCCTGCAAGCCAAAGTGGAAGCCCTGCATTTCCGTGTTTGCAGGAACCACATGAAGAGCACAGCAAGGAAGCAGGTGGCTCACCTTTTAGCAGGAGGAAAATGGGTCAGTGAGGGCTGTATCTGCAGTGGGCTGGAGGTGGCAGAATGGAGGGGAAAGACCCTCTGGCCCCCCTGCAACCCGCATCCCCCCAACCAATGGATGCCCCCCTTGGGTTCACTGCATAGGGAAATTATATCACAATTAAAATTATGAAATCTAAGGAAGAAAATTACATCTACTTGACTTTTCTGCAAACCTCTTTGGTGTTCGTAGCAGCTTGATCCAAAGTCGATAACTTTAAAGGAGAGTTGCCCAGATTGGGATTGGTTGATTAAAATGTTCTCCTAGAAGGAAAGAAAGGGGCAGAGCGGGGAGAAAATATCAGTAGACACCCGCCAGGTTAGCAAAGTAACGAGGAGCTGATTTTTACAAGGGGGAATGAACAGGTTGAGACTGGAGTACAGCATTGTCCATGAGGCACAAAAGCCCAGCGTTTTGAAGTCCCATCTTCTGCCAAGTGCAACTCATTTTGTGAAGTGTTTACTCCACACAGGAAGGGTTGACCACTTGGTCACAGTTTGGCAAGAGCCTGCTTTGACCTGCCTTCTTGTGCAGTCATCCAAATATCTGTCAACAAGACCTGTGGTTGGACATATTGTATGAGAGAGTGATAGTTGGCACTGACCCAGTTCAATGCCAGTCTTATGCTTATGAAAATAGCTCTGAGTTCCATCCATAACCATCACTCCTCAGCAGAGATGTGTTTATTGGAGGATTCCTTATTGAGATCTCTTTGCATCCACTTTCTCTGCCAGGTCCAATTGACACATGATGTGGGCCACAGGCAGAGCACCCAGCTGCATCGCTATGCATCCCATCACGTTCAAATGCACTGACCACCTGCATCAGTCCATATACGTATCATGTTAGCACTCCAGCAGTGTGGTCGTTCAGACTGCCAACTGCTCCTGCATTAATGCTACATGCCTGTGGGTCACCCAATATAGCAAATGCCTTAAGGGTCTGGTTTAAATATTGTGCAGGCACGTCTTCAAAAAACAAAACCACTTTACTCATATGCAATTCCATGTTCTTGGTGCCATGTTTAAAGTTTAAACTGGGGCACAGGTGCTTACACATGCACACAGATGGTGTCCTTCCAGGTCACAGAACGCTAGCAAAAGAATTGTTCTCATTTATATGATACCCAGAGACAGAGGTTCCATACCTAGGCAGACATTTCCTTCTGAAGGGCTGCACCTGGGTTCATTTTTACAGATCAATAATCTATGCACACTGTGCACAGGTACAAGATAACAGTGACACAAGTGTACCCAGTACAGTTAATATGTGACCAGGGCATGTAGGCACCAGCAACCCAAGTACATGCAATACTGAGTGCACAGAACTGTACAGTAGAAGCAGGCTTTTTTGCAAACCCAGGGTCATGAGCTGGCAAATATGAAGTCCATTTATACAGGAAGCTGCTTTCCCAGAGCGCTTCTCATGTAGCAAGCTGCAGTTCTTGAATTAGGGAACTGCATTTGCTTGAACTTACTGCAACACACAACTTGGTTGAGCAGGTTTAGGTAGGAGTTACACATCAGGGGTGGCCAAACTTACTTAATGTAAGAGCCACACACACACAAAACTTCAGATGTTCAAGAGCCGCAGTAGAGATTGAGAGCTGCAATGGAGATGTTTAAGAGTTGCAATATTTAAGGAGCACGTAAGTGTAAACATGTTTTAATCCAGTGAACTCTCAGTTTATACTCGGTAAATAATTTCAAAGCTTGAAAATTTCTTATTTACCTTTTATATTAATTGTGATGCAAAAAGGAACTCAGCCAACACATTTCTGTGAGTTGCACATCTGAAAGAACCACAAGTGGTTCGTGAGCTGCAATTTGGCCACCCCAATAGATAACTTACTTTGATATAGAAACCATTAAAGTGTAACAGACTGAAATTCCAATACTTGTGGCTGCTATTTTTCTACATGTACTTCGATGACTTTTTACAGCTATGTTTGACCCTGACTTTTCTTTGATGTATTAAAACTTCACAGAGCACTTGACTCCCTTATTGTAGGAGAATATATAGTCTGAAACAGCAGAGAGTTCTTAAAAGTAGCTATGTTGTACCATTTGGATCTATGATGATCCAAAATATGTAGGATGATTAAAAATCAGCCTTTCTATCCCACCTGGTTGTGGAAAGGATACCCAAGAACGGTGCAACATGTTGTATATTATATGATGTCACAGGACTCAGACATGTGAGGGATGATGACCAGGAACAACATTTTCTTTCTCTGATCTTGTCTGAAGACTTTGTCTATACATCAGTGCACACCTGAGACAATACTGTTACGCTCGAGTAACAGGTCTACAGGTCACAGTGTGCAGGAGCAGGTGTAAGAAGGTTCTTCCTCTAGCCAGAAGGTTTAACTTGCCAAGCATAAACAGCACATGTTTCATCAGTATTAAAAGCACTGAACTTACGGGTTTTAGATCACAGTGGATGATTTTCTCTGTATAGAGCAACTGCAAACATCTTAATATACACAGGGTGAATCGACGAATCAAATTTGAGGTAAAACCTTGGAAATTATTTTTCTTGATTAATTCATACAAATTTATACTGTGGGAAAAGAACAAATATATTTAAATTTGATACGGCCAACTATTTAAATTGCAAACATGTCTACTTGTAACTGACAGGTTTAAGCAGAATGAGTGTGCCCCGAACCACTTGGTCTGAAGTGCCAGAACTTTGGTCAACCAAAGCGTGTGACCCAGAGCTACCCGTGAAATGGCAGGAAGTCTCTGCAGGCACTTCCAGATGTCCTCCTTGTTGCACCAGCCAGTCAATGGCTTTTCACTTGGAGTCCCAGGCGCAACTTCCAAGTTGATACAGCATGTTTTGGGGGCTCCTGCATCTAGGCAGATACCTCTCGAACCCAAAAGAAGTGCTGAGCCGATACCTCTAGAACCCACATAGTGCTGAGCCTCACACATAGTTATTGTGCAGCTTCACCACTGTTCTCAACAAGTATGGTTTTCTTGCATATTTCTTGCATAAAAAATGCAACTGCTTAAGCACAGGGAAAATATCGGAGGGCCAGGGAGGGGTGGCATTGTATTGTATGAATCCTCCATAAAGAGTGCATGGCTGTCCCAGCCACACACTTGTCATAGCCACCTCCTCCTCCCCTCATGGAGGAAGCTCTCCCTCCAGGAGATTTGGGAAGCTTGTTGACACGGCGGCTGTGCCACAAGGATGGTGCTCTCAGAGTTTGTATTGGGCCCGGTGATGATGGACAGCAAAAGGGGTGAGGTCGATCTTCCTTCCCAGATTAACTTCACCCTCTCTGTTCATTCCCCCTGGAAGCAGGCTGCTTTGGGGGTCAGTGAAGTTCCAGGTAAGGCCTCTGGGGTGTCACAATCCCCAAGCTGCCTCCTGGGTCGCAGTCTCTGCTCAGTCCCTCTGAAGGATCAGTTCAGGGCCCCTGATCAGGCTATTCTGATCATGAACCTGACATGCGGGGCTTGCACCACTGCCTTGGCTTAGGGCATTTGCTGCTTCCTTCCTCTTGGGCTTCTGCCTGCTTTCCTCTTCTTTACACTCCTTTGCAACTAAGTCCTTTCTAGACTGCCCTGGACTCCCCTCATGGGCTCTTCTGGGTCATGCCCCTTCTTCTGCTTTGTCTTCCTTCCCTGTTTTGGCTTTTCCTGTCTGTCTTCACCCCCATCTGCCTCCTTTGTCCTCCTCCTGTGCCCCCCTCTTGCTGTCTCTGGGCCTCTGCACAGAGCTGCGCCCAGCCCCAGCCTCTCTCTGCCAGGTGATGTCTATCTAAGCCTGCCTGCCAGTAGTGAGTGGCAGCCAACAGCATCACTGGCCAATGCTCCACCATCCGGCTGACTGCAGCCCAGCTGATTGATGGGAGCAGCCACACTACCTTCAAATGGGTGGATGGGCCATTTGTGCCCATGGCCATATTGGGAGTGCTACCACAAGAGGCAGCAGTGCTCCTGGGATGTTGTCGGACGTGCCTGGACCCACCGGAGCACGTACGGAATGGTGGGGGTAGGGAGGGGGGAGAGATGCTGGCAAGGAGGCTACAGGAGGAGTGGATCTGGCAGTGATGAGATGTGCTGGATGTTATCCCCACTTTTTGCAGCCTCCCTGCCCTCTTTCTCTCCACGGACTTGTGCTAGTGAAAGAGCTGACGCATGTCCAAGAAGGTCTATTGTGGAGTTGGAGGCTTACAGAGCAGTGAGGGGATTTAAATCCTCTTTCCCCTCTGAAGACCCCCCCTCCTTGCTGGATACAGGATGCACTTTTTGGCACAGCTGCAGCAGCAGAGAAGGGGGAGGATAGGATTGAGCTCTTAGAGAAATATCGGTGAAAGATAGTTTCTCCCCTCCCATCTCTAGTCCGGAGATGATACTATCCTTTGCAGAGGTTACTAAAACAATGCATGTGAACCATCTGCTATATAAAGAGCTGTCTTAGGTGAGAAAATGGGCTTTTACCCTAACAGTTCAAAGGAGATGCAGAAGTGATTCCGGAAGTAGAAATATTCTTTCATGTGAACAACATTGAAAGTGTTGTCTTCATCTTTCTGCCGCAGAGCACTGAGGATGCTGACTTCCACCAGGGCCTGGTTATGGAATCTGGGGGGGTGGGCGGGGAGAGGAAACAGTCATATGAAGTGCCAAAAGAAGTTGGCTCGCATCTACAAGTGTTATTCTCATGGAGAGAACATGAGCACCGTGCAAGCGCAGGCAGCTCTCAATTGACGCGGGGGCTGAATTCCTGGAAGTCCACGTGTATATTAAAAACATGTTAATTTAAAATATATTACCAATAGGAGCCAACGTAACTGGTGTGGGTTAGGGGGAAGGTCATCAAGCGCCGACAGCTGGTGACCTCTGCTTGCCCAGGATGGAGCAGGTGGAAAGTGGAGGAGGGAGGCAACTGGGAATGGGAGTGGCTACTCATGCCAATGGTGTCTTATGCATGTCTCACCCAGGGGTAAGACTCGGAGGCTTTGCGCACTGCCAGAGACCCTTTTACAGCTGCCATAAAGCAGTCTCTGCTGGCAAAATGTTTGCTGGCCCTGCAGGATTTGGCCGTTAGATAGTGAGCTGTCTCTGCCTTGCTGGCCATGGCTGCCTGCCCATCTCCCTCTCATCCTTTGAGAATTATGAGAGGCAGGAAGGTTCCATTCGGTGAGACGGGTTGCACTTGGAGATCAACCACTCGGGCCTTCCAGCAGTGAACTAGGTGTTCGTTCCTTCAGGATAGGGGCCACTGTATCTGCCAGAGCCCAGCATCCAGGCCCTGGGGTGGAGGCACCCTTCAGCCTCCAAAGTCTTGGGCTGGCAAATGGTCTTTAATCCTTGGTTCTGTTCCACCCTCCCTTTTGGTTTATCAATCGAACACATTAAAAGGTGGAGCTGCCCTACCTCTTTTTGTTCCTTATGATTTTCACTGCCACTTTTTCACCCGTCTTGTGGTCCAAGCACTTAACAACGTGCCCAAATGACCCTTTCCCAATAACAGACAGCACTTCATATCTGTACGCTATGTGATCGTTGAGAACCTACAGGAAGCGACAGAAATGTGGAGAGGAGAGAAGTGACACCAGACTCTTTTCCCGCGAAAGTACAGGACTTCTGCATGCGAAACACCAGTCCGTTTTTCCAGGACTCTTCCCACAATTCTCCACCATGTGCATCTGTTAGGTTGCCTTAGCCTGGGCTCCAGGCTGAATTCGGCTTGTGCCCCACGAAGCCAAATGCAGTCCAGAGCAGAATGCCAGAGATTTCACCCGCCTTCCTTGCAGTTCTGGACAGGCAGCGAACCCCCGGCTGCCCACATGGAGATCTCCAGCAATTGAGGCTCAAGGGCCACAATGCAAGTCACCCCCAGAACCCAGGTAGGGAGCAAATGGAGTGATGGGGGAAAACAGACCAGGCTGCTGGGCTGGGAAAACAAAGGGTGCCCCCTGCCAATTCTAGTGTAAAGGTTGTGTGCTCTGCCTTTGGAGGGCTTTAAGCACTGATGCTACAGCAGCCTTTGCTCAATATGCTCTGTGCAAACCCCAACAGAGGGACAAAGTTAACGCATGTGATACGCTTAATGAATAAACACATGTAGGCTAGCCCCCCCCTTATCCAACCAGAATCTAAAGGGAGGAAATAAGCCCCCTCCCCCCATTGGATTTCTTTATAGGTGAGGAAGGATTTGGGAAGATTTTGGACAATCCCAACTCCACGGCCCCTCGTTGTTCTCTGTAAACAGACTTGTCGCCTCTGCATGCAGCGCTCTGGCAGAAGCATTTCCTTTCCAGACTAGCCTGTGGGCCAGGCACATTTCTCTCTTGATCTCTTTGGGGCAGCTGAGGTGTAATAAGAACATCATCATCCTCTCCCCCTCACCAATGCAGCCATGCCAAAAATGGGTGCACTGTATATAGTGGGGGGGGGGGTGGACTAGGAGACTTTGGAGGGAGTAAGGGGAATTATTTCTTCATACCCCTCCATAAGCCTCCTGCTCTGCAATGGGTCTCCTCTGACCTGCTCCAGCTCTGTAACTGGCACAAGTTTGAGGAGAGAAAGGGGGCAGGGAGGGGGCAAAGAGGATCCGGCACACACCATCACTGCCACATCCACCCCTCCTGCAGCCTCTGTGCTCCCCCCATTCCTCCCTCCTCCCCACCCAGTTTGGAGATGACCCAGTCTGGTAATGCCTCTATTTTGCTCTCACCACCCTCAAAATAACTCCAAAGGGGGGGGGGGAGGCCACTTGCACATATGTTCAGATGTCTGCAAAAACTTAGTGCTGTGACCCCTCTCTAGCTATGCTGCTGCTTCTTCCCACTGCTGTTGCTGGAGCAGCAAACCGGGTGAGGGTGGGAGGGGCGCTGGTGAGGCAACAGAATTGCCTTCTTGACAGTATCCAACTCCAAGCTGGAGAAGCACCTTTCAAGCTGCAAAGCTCACATCTGAAGCAAGCATCAAAAGCCACCAGCATTTGGACTTCTTAACAGGATCCACAGAACCCAGTGACTTCTCTAACCCTCCCCATCCCTCTTTGCAAAGCTCTCATACAATATTAGCAGTGCATGTTTTCCACCCCATGTCTTCATCTGTTGGATGTCAGAACAGTGTCGCCATCACAGCCTCTCACCTTTTTGTAGGAGCCGTGATCATCGTCATAGGAACTGCCGATCTCGTCATCAATGTAGCCTTCAATTTTCTTTGCTCCAAGTCCAAGAAACCATAGCTCTTTATAGTCCTTAATTTCTCGTTGTTCGTACAGCGTTAACTGGTTTTTAAAATTCTTCAAGGCTTCTGATTTCCGGGGGGGGGGGGGGGAATTGAACATTTTTGTTACAGAAATGAGTCTTATTAAAGAAATCTTATTTCTTCTTTCTTTGCCTCCATACCCTCCCAAGATGTTATAGTTTAGACCAGGGGTGTCAAACATAAGGCCTGCGGGCCAAATGCACCATCAGAAGCAATTTCTCCAGCCCCCATTATAATTGTGCTCTCCCAGCTTGATAAGGCTCTCTCTTATCTTGGAAATATGAACAAGATTTGCACATTTTCTCTTCTGTCCTTTGCAACGAATGAATTTCCATGTGAGAACAAAGTGCTCATTTCTGGCCATCATCTTCTGAATGATGTGACTTCTGGCCTTCAACAGGTACCATGGATGCTAATCAGCCCTCTGTATGAAAGGAGTGACATCCCCGGTTTAAATTCTTCTCCTCCTGCCTCAGTGTGTCATGCAGGCCAGTCCCATCATCTCCACATTGCAGATTTGGGTGGGACTCAGGCAGAAAGGACAATGGCTGACATCAGATCCCTACTGAGGCAAGATTTGAATTAGGGACTTCCCACCTCATCTTTATATACTCACAGCACAATCCTACGCATGTCCACTCAAAAGGAAGTCCTCTTGTATTTAGTGGGGCTTACTTTCAAGAAAATATGCATAGGATTTCAGCCTTAGCCCCCATGCTACATGGGTTCCAGTGACACAGAGACCTTTACCAAGCACAAAGCATTTGCCACAAGATTATCCCCATCAAATTCTCTCTCTTTGCAAGTACACAGTTGTGCTGTACCTGTTGCAGTTAGAGGCAACTTCACGCTGTGGGCTTTCTCTGATTCTGTCTTGCTGGACAGCACCCTGGTATTGTCAGGTAGACTCGAAGGAAACAACTGACCTTGGCTTCTGTTTTCCTGCCAAGTAGTAATCATAATTAAAAAAAAGAAAAAAAGAACTTGCCTTCACCATCTCAGCTCCCTTCTATGAAAGGAGTCCTTCGGAGTCGTCCTGCTCTGGATTAAAAACAAAAATTCAGAAGAGAAGCCCTGGTCTGCTGTAGCAGGGCCAGCAAAGAGCTTGGGGGCATCTTCTGGTGCAGACACCTATACTACTCAATGCATCTGTACTGGTGCAGGCTACCTGTACTACTACTGGGAGTAAGGCCAACTCAGTGGGACTTACTTCTGAGTTGACACGTATAAGATTGTGTTGTTAGGCACATAGTGGAAAACTCAGTATGGCTTGACATCTCCCTCTACAGCTCTTCACATCATCACAATCAGTGACGTAGCTAGTGAGGGGTGGGGGGGACAGTCCGCCCCAGATACCAGCCTGGGGGGGGTGTGACACCATAAATGACCCAACATCACTAACATCGCAGAGGTTAGGACAAACCCCATCATGCTATATACCGTTGAATGCGGAATTTCCGGCTGAATGCAATGCAAAAAACTAGACTGGAATATCTCCTTTCCATCAAAGGTTATTGGCAAAAAACCTGGAAACAAAAAATGTATTGAGCCCTATGGAAAGTGAAACTGAGCCATATCACGTGTTTACTTGCGAGTAGGCAAACTTGCCTTAGTCCGTCGGAAAGGCAAGGCTGAGAGGAATCCAATGACACCAGAATAGTTCCTATCCAATGAAAGCAGCCCCCCAAAAACACCCAAGAATGAGGTCCCTCCCTCCAAGCAGACAAATATATTGAGCCCTATGGAAAGCGAAAGTAAGCCACAGGTTGCATATACTCGCGAGTAAGCAAACGTGCATTGGCTCCTGGTCAGGTCAGGCAAAGGGAATTGCAAGGCTAGCTCCACGGTCCAAATCTGATGAAAGTGGAGCTAAATAAATGCTCCAGAAGGCAGCACCCCCCCCCCCAAAGAATAAAACAGAGGCTTCAGCTGGTAAGGTCAATTTTTATTTGTTTTTAGACTTGCAAAGCCAGGTGGGTCCTGATAGTGCTATGCTTGAAATAGAAGAATTTGCACTGAACTGGGCACTGGGGAGGGCTGAAAATTTCACTGATATTTTTGGGGGAGGGTGTTATTGCAGGCAGGCTACAGAGAAAATTAAATTGGTGAAACAGGGCTGGCTTCCCCTTATTTAATTATTTGTTTTTCTTTAATTTAATTTAATTTAATTTAATTTAAATAATAATAATAATAATAATAATAATAATAATAATAATAAACTTTATTTATACCCCACCCTTCTCCTCAAAGGGACCCAGGGCGGCTTACAACAGGTTAAAAGCTGATTAAAACATAATATTAAAAAACAGATAAAAACATTAACATGTTAACAAATATCATAAAAACAGTAATCAGATAAAAAATCAGGTAAAAGGAGCATAGAGCAGCAGATCATAGGAATCAGGGCTGCAAAAAATACTAAGAGATGTAGAAAAGATGTTTAAAAAGATGTTAAAAAGGCCATGAACTCAGAAGGCTTGTTTAAACAGAAGGGTCTTCAGGCCCCGCCGAAAAGTCTCAAGAGAGGGAGCCATTCTTAAGTCAAGGGGAAGGGAGTTCCATAATGTTGGTGCCACTACTGAGAAGGCCCTATTTCCTGCCGCCGCCCCACATAACTCCCTAGGTGGCGACAATTGTAAAAAGGCCTTCTCTGATGACCTAAGAAGACAAGCCAGATTGTACGGAAGCAGGCAATCTCTAAGATACCCTGGCCCAGAGCAGTATAGGGCTTTAAAGGTAAAAACCAGCACCTTGAATTGGGCCCGGAAATGAATGGGCAGCCAATGTAGCCCCTGGAGAAGTGGGCTGACAGAGTCAAACCACCTACCTCCAGTAACCACACGGGCTGCCGCATTCTGCACTAATTGCAGTTTCCGAACCGTCTTCAGGGGCAGCCCCACATAAAGCGCATTACAATAATCTAACCTCGATGTCACCGTGGCATGGATCACTGTGGCCAGGTCTGCACGATCCAAGTACGGCCGCAGCTGGCGCACAAGCCGAAGCTGAGCGAAGGCCCCCCCTAGCCACAGCCGCCACCTGGGAATCCAGGAGCAGCTGCGAGTCCAGGTGGACCCCCAAGCTGCGGACCTGCTCCTTCAGAGGGAGTGCAACCCCATTCAGAGCAAGCTGATAATCCAGCACCTGCATCGAGGATTTCTGAACCAGGAGAGCCTCTGTCTTATCCAGATTTAATTTCAGCTTGTTAACCCCCATCCAGATCCTCACTGCTTCCAGACAGTGCTCCAGGCCCTCAACTGCCACCCTGGAGTCTGGAGGAAAGGAGAGATAGAGCTGGGTGTCATCAGCATATTGATGACACCCCACTCCAAACCCCCGGATGACCTCTCCCAGCAGTTTCATGTAGATGTTAAATAGCATGGGGGACAGAATTGAGCCCTGTGGCACCCCGCACCTCAAGGGCCAGGGTGTCGAACAGGCATCCCCCAGCACCACCATCTGGGACCGACCCTCCAAGTAGGAGCGGAACCACTGCAAAACAGTGCCTCCAGCTCCCAACTCGGCCAATTGGCCCAGAAGGATACCATGGTCGATGGTATCGAAAGCCGCTGAGAGGTCCAGCAGGACCAACAGGGATGCACTCCCCCTGTCCAGTCCCCGGCGTAGGTCATCCACCAAGGCGACCAAGGCAGTTTCCGTCCCAAAGCCCGGCCTGACACCAGATTGAAAAGGATCCAGATAATCCGCTTCATCCAAGACCCTCTGGAGCTGGGAAGCCACCACCCGCTCAATTACCTTGCCCAGAAACGGGATGTTGGAGACTGGCCGATAGTTATTCAACACAGTGGAATCCAGGGAGGGCTTCTTCAGGAGGGGGCGAACCACCGCCCGTTTCAAAGCGAGTGGCAACGTCCCCTCCATCAAGGAAGAGTTGACCACCCTCCCCATCCACTCAGCCAGTCCACCCTGGGCAGCTCTTATCAGCCAAGCCGGGCAAGGGTAATTATTTTACTTTATTTACTTTATTTTGCTTGATGATGTCACTTCCAGCCATGACGTCACTTCCAGTGGGTCCTGGACAGACAGTCATTCTAAAAAGTGGTTCCCAGTGTTAAAAGTTTGAGAACCAAAATAGGCCAATGAGACATCCTGGGGGGAGGGTGACACCCTAGTGACCAAAGTTATGGAAATCGTGGCTTTTAGGAATAATCCCATCATGTCATATACCATTTGATGCAGAATTTCATCCATTGCTTGTGGGGAAATATTCACTGCATTTAATTTCTGGCCATGTTCTGGCCACTGCATTTTATTTCATGTCATGACTATTATTCTGTCAGTCTCACCTACCTCACGGGGTTGTTGTGAGCACAAAATAAGGGGAGGAACTGTGCACACCATCCTGAGTTGCTCAGAGGAAGGGTGGTATAAAAATGTGAATTAATTAATATAATTAATTATTATAATTAATTATATAGATATAAATAATTATTAAGTAATTAATTAATTAATTATTAATAATGAATTATTCTGTCGTATGGGGTGACAAAAATTTATGGGCCCCGGGTGTCAAATGACCTAGCTACGCCTCTGGTCACAATTTCTAGATAAATGTTGCCATTCACCTGTTTCTGACCTTACTGTGACATCCAGACATTGACATCCACAGACGCAAACTATCAGGGCCGCAGAGAGCTGGCACTGGGCCCAGACAAGATGCCTGCTTGCCCCCTTTCCTGAAGGTTCCTTCAAATCAGATGTTGTACATTTTTTTAAGCAAGTGTTGAATTGAGCAAGACTGAAATGAAAGAACAGCATTTGCCAGGATGGGATGACTTTGTCCTGGCCGGCCTCCCTGCAGCCTGGGCCCTGGAGATTCTGCCCCCTGCCCCCTCTCTTCAGGCCTGTGCACTGCACTCCCCCAGCTTCCTCTTACAACAACCATGAAACGCAAACACCTCCACATTCCCCCTTACCTGATGTGCTGCATTCATGTTCTTCAAGTTCTTGGTGGCTATCTGTGGAAGGGTCGCATCCTGCAGGTGGGGCTTGATGGTGCTTGGAACCAAACTGGCCTTCGTTTGGCATTCTAGGTGAGGAAGTGCACTGACGCTGCTGCTCAGCTTCTGGAGGGAAAGAACAGAAAAGCAGTGCAAACACCAACAGCTGGAACTTGCTTTTCCCAGACAGCCATGCTGGAGTGAAAAAGACATTCCCTGTGCATTTAGAATCAGGAGTCCACCAGTTTTGCTTGGCGTGCGCAGTCCGCCATCATTTCTGGCTGCCACTGTGTGCTCCTCTCTCCCAAATCTTCTGGTATTCCCGGGGGGTGTGAGGCAAAGGAGGGGCCACCCTCTCCCTCCATGCCAGCCTACGTGGACACTCAGGCACAGCACGAGGAATGCTCACTGCACCCAAGCATTTGCACAGTCTCGTGTGAAACCTAAAACGAACCCCCCTTAGTGACTGCAAGTTTACTAGAGTTTCAAATTTCAAAACTGCTCATTCAAGGCCTTGGAAAACTGGAAGACCAAAGCATAGACTTGTTCAAGTTCTGCTAAATTTTCAAATGGGGGGGGGGCAAACTCCAAGAAATAAAAAAATTTAAAAGAGCTATGAAAATTACAATCTATCATCTTGGCACCGCTCAACCATCATCATATTTTTATTTTGAGGCTACCTGACAGCCTTCTGTCTAAGACAGGAATCTCTAAACTTTTCGGCCAATGGGCCACATCAAATATCTGCTCAGTGTTCAGGGCTAGAAAAAAAAAATTAAATATAAAATTTAAGTGAATACATTAGACATGGAACTTTTTTTAGAGATGGGTTTTTTCCCCTTCAGTTAGCAGGAACCCCTCCCTCTTCCCCAAATGCTAAGCCACAAACTACATTTGAACTTCCACTCAGCTTCACAAACAGTTTGCAATGTTTCTGTTCAAGAAATGGAAGGCTAAAGTTAACTTGGGCCAATGGAGCCAGCTGCACAGCTCTTTGAATTCTAGCTAATATCTCCTTCCATGTCTGTGCTCCGATCCAGCTTGGAGCTATACAAGTCCAGGATTAGATCTCTCTGAATGTAAATCCATCGATGGACGGCATATCATGCACCCAAAGGAGAGGGTTCCCAAGCCAGCAAAGGGGGCCGCAAGCCCAGAACCCTTCGTACCAACACAAATTCAAACTCTTCACTGGCTCTTCAGGACGAGCAGTCCCAGAGAGAAGACTCCTCTTCCCGAGGAACCCAGTCGAAGATCAGAGAAGTCCAGATTCTTGAAAAGGGCTCTGCATGCTGCCCTGCAGCAATTTGCAATGTGTGCTCCTGGGAACCCCGGGGTCCCTGAAAATGCTGAGCCTCCTTTAGGGGCTCCACAAGCACACCAGGAGTAGTTGCTCAGCTCTGTTTTACTCTGCGCATGCACCGGCACTCTGGGACTTCCTGAGCCTCTGCGCATGCACTGGCAGGGCTCCCCAAGACTCCATTTAGGAGTGTGAAGGGCTCTGGAGACTGAAAAGTTTCCGAACTGCTGCTGGATTGGATTGGAATTCTTGTAGGGAACTTTCCTGGCGAGACAGTAAAAAGCTTGGGCTTGAGACACTTGGGGATCTGAGGCTGCAAAACTTCATAGAGGTAAAAATATAGTAATCAACTGAATAGATGTGTTGCTCCTTAATGATGCCTCAAAATCAGTTGCCTGAGCCCTGTCAAGTGTGACCAGTGTCAAGTGTGGTCAGCCTGACAAGGTGTTTTTTTTCAGAGTGCAAAGGTGGCCCTTGGAAGGAAGTGCTGGAACTTTCTTGTTCAGGTACCTGACGGAAAACTTTGTGGGTTCCCAGACGGCTGCTCTCCTGAGACGACAGCTGAGACTGAGACAGAACCTCGGCTTGTGGTGGCTGGAAAACAAGTTTCAAATTATGTGCAGGCATCTGTGCTGTTCCACTACTGCTCTGACAGTAAGTAGATGCCCCAAATGAAGACACAGGCTGTGCCATGAACCATCTCAGAATCTGCTTAGACAAGGAATGGGAGACGGTTTCAATAATTTTAGCATCACTGTTTATATCAATGAGATGAGCTGGTTTAGCTCAATGACACCATTCCAGGACAGGAGAGGACGGAACGCAGTCTGGTGCTTGGGGCAAAAAAAAAAAAAAAATCCCACCAGCCACTATCATTCCTTCATTAATATGGGGCAGGTTCAGTGGGAAATTCTCTTTCACAAGTTTAACAAATGAAAGCTGTCCCAGAGCAGGATGTTCTGCTGCGTTGGTCAGAGATCTCGGTCTTTTATTAGGTCATCTTCATGGTTAGCCTGACCTCTGAGCTAAATGCCTACAGTATTTAGCAGCATAGGAGTCTCTCGTCAGTACTGATGGGATTTGTGGAGCAGAATCCTCACCACATCACTCATACCCCGTCTTTTTTTCTTTGCAGAATAGGAACATAAGAACAAAGTGCTATTTGTTCAGCAGTTCTCAAAACTCCCAGAAGAACCAGGCCACCCACCCTTAAAAACAAAGTCCAGAAAAGTTTTGCATAAAACCAGGCAACCAGGCAATGACGGAGTGCCAGGTCACACACAAACAACCCCCCCCCCCCAGTCTGCCAATCCTCTTTCCATGGTGAGAGAGCAGGCAGGTGCCTCTCCTGCACCTTACACAAGGTAACATGTGTGGCATGACATGTGTGTAGGCCTGGTTCATTTCCTGTGAAAAACTGGGCATGAGGGCACATCCTAAAGTTGAGGCATGCAGCCATACAGCTGTACACGTAATACTGTCACATCACACATGACCTGTAGAGTGTAGAGGACTGCTGGACCTGCTTCGCCCCCCCGCCCGCCCCCATGCAAAGAGGGTTGACAAGATTGGTGAGTGTGTGTGTGATACAGAGGCCCTTGTAACAGATAAAATGTTGGACTTGGAAGAGGGAACCCCAAGTTCAAATCCTTGTTCAGGCATGACGGCTGGGGCCAGTCACTAGCTCTCACCCTAATCCAGCAATTTTCAACCACTATGCCACGGTACATTGGCTGGGGGTAAGTCACCTGAATTCTGGACTGCTTGGCCAGGGCCCCTTAGGCTTGGTTTGGACAGCCCTGCTGGCATGTTCCACAGTAGAACTGCCTTGAGAAAAGGCGGGCAGTATTATTATTATTATTATACTTTATTTTTACCCCACCTTTCTCCCCGAAGGGACTCAAGGCGGCTTACAAAACAAGGTTAAAACACATTAAAAACATAGTTGCTTGGTGAAAATCTCCTGTGCTGTTTTCATACATCAAGGGAGGACAGCAGTTTGTCCAGCGACCCAGAAAGTCAGCTGCAGAGTTACCAGGGTGACCACACTAATGTAACCCTGGTGAGCACTGCCTGCCCCTTCCCAGCCAACCCACAGGATGTGAAGATGACACTCTCACACTTCTCCTTGGTACCTCAAATGTCTCGGATAGGGGAGGGTGTGTGAGACCAACCCCCCCCATCCCTTCTTCATAATAAACACAGTACACTTGGGGGACAGTAGAGGTCTGTCTCTGACATTGTGCTGGACTTTCGAGGAAAAGGAAGAAGCAACAGGAAGCTCTCAGCCTGGATATTTCCAAGGCTTGGGAAAAGTTGCATTTAAGATGATCGAGCAAAAAAACCCTGAAAAATTGATATTTCAACTTTTAAATATCCTGATGCTTTATTGTTCAGTAATTAAAAATGCTGAATTAATTAAAATGCTGATTATAAAATAATCCTTATTTTATAGCAACCTTTTAAATTAAAACTTCCAACTCAATGATTTTGGAGTCAATGAACTGCATATTTAGTAAGTTTTTGAAATAATTTCGCATTATCACCTAGAGACATGGTATTGGCAACTAGGCTTTAGACAGAAGTATAATCACTTTTTAAACCATCCTATTGCTGAAATGAACACTCGGGCTTGCTTTAATAAATGTCTTCTTAAGTATTTTCTCCCATTTTTTAAAAAGTGCTCCTTTTCACTAATGGGTTAATCTAGCAACTGAATATTTGCTCAGATTTGCTTATGTTCCATAATGAAATGACCGTTCACAGCCTTATCAACTAACACACAGACACTGTGGGAAAGAATTCCCATGACAGTTACCTTTGGCTGAATCTGTCGAGTTCTTCTTCTTGGTAAACAACAGGTGTTGCTGCAGAAACTGAGACCCCAACTGTTTTGGGTGAGTCTTTCACCCCCCATAATGACAGAGCTCCATGTTTTAGATCTGTCTGCATTGAAATGTTCACTCTGAAAAGTTAAATCCGACACCACTCTTTTCTCTAATTCAAAAGCATCCAAGTCAAATTGCCTCCACAAATGAGTTTTTGGGTTATTTTTACAGAGCATTTCCTGAGTAGATCCATATTTTAATCTGGCTCTACTTGTCTCACACACTTGGACTGCCTTGAGCACAACAGCAACAAAGCTAACTATGACAATGATCGTATCTGCTGACGTGCCAAGGAAATCTTGGAGGAGTTGAGAGTCACGCAACACAGTCGTCAGGGAGGTTCATTTCTGCAAAGCTTTTCTCCTGAGAACTGGTGTGTTCTTTCTTCTCTCATGAAAAAAGAGGAAAAGCATTCTTCTCTGTCAAAAATCACAAGCCAAGATGCCCTCAGAAAAGGATAGTTTCAATTACAGAACTGTTTGGACTAACAATATTTATCACACCTTTGCTATAGTTGTTACTGCTTGGAAACGTAGCGAGAAAAGCTGGAAGCATTCTGGTTGAAAACACTGCTCAAGCCTTCTCATTTTGCCCTCAAAACCCTTCGCTCTGCTTATTTTGTGTGGTGGGAGGGTTTCAGAACAACTTTTTCCTTTCAAAAATGATTGTGCTTTAGGAAAAGGAAAATGTAGAACGTTCCAGCTATACAGCTGCAGAACAGGAAAGAGAGAGAAAGCAAAAGGCAGAACAGTCAGGAAGGCAAGAAGCCGCCAAACTGGAAGGGGAGAAAAAGTCCAAACATCATCTGTTTCATCAAGCCTATTTTTTAGAATCCTGAATATGTGTGTAAAATTGCACCATTAGAGCACTACCTTTAAGAGCATGGGGGATACTTTCCCCTAAAGTGGAGTGTTGTGAGAAAGCATGCTGTAAGTTGCTCATTAATTAACAGGCAGGAAACAGGTGTTGATTGGCCCAGAATGGTCTGCTCCCATTGGGTAGAAAGCCTCAAACAGAGCGCACTGCAGTGGATCAACACTAAAGGAAGCTGCACTATCTGAGGTATGTCTGTATCTGTTCCACTACAGTATTTTGTAGTTGACCTGCTTTGCTGCTGCCTTGAGGGCCCGGGCAGAATGTACGCTCATTAAATTAATAAAACTATTGAAAAATGTGACTCGAAACTGCGGCTTTAAAATCTGGCATGCATTTCAGGAGATCCTTGCACATTCTGGTGACCAAAAATTGGATTTGCCACAGAAGCTCGAAGGTTGCCCCCCTGCAACACTCTGCTAAGCACTGAAATTCACACCAGACACACAGGCTCCAACTTTAGCCTTGAACGGTGAGGTGTGAAAGTCAGAATCGTTGAGCACATCTTTGAATCTTCAGCCTGTATTTGCATTTTGGGCATCAGGTTGTTTTCCCTCCTCTTTAGGAAAGCCACACCCTTTTATCAGAAAAGATGTAATTGACACTTCTGCAAAGGATGAGAAAAGGAAAAGGACATAAGAAGAGGTCACGTGGCACCCCTCCAAGTGTGCCTGGCACACAGTTTGGGAACCTCTAACCCACCCTGTGCTGACACACAGGAAAGGAACGGTGGTCATTCCAGGCATGTCTAGTCATCAGGGCGCACTGGATGCCACATGCATCAGATCTGAGCTTTTGTATCTGTTGTAGAAATGACTTAATTTTACTCTTCCTGTGATAAGTGAAGTGAGTCCCATGTGTATTTCCTTATAAGACAGTGCTGGAGAGGGTCATGGAACGGACAGCTAAAGAGGGATTACCCAGCCAGGCAGGCTGGTCTCCACCATCCTCCATTCCTCTGCCTTACTTCTGTTTGCTGAGAGGCAGGCTTGCAATGAAGGAAAGTCACACACCTGGTTTGGCATTCCTCTGGAGAGCGGGGAGTGAGCCACTCCTTTCCCAGTGCAACTTGGAGACAGCCTTACTGGCCCCTGGGGAAAGGGCTTTTCATTCCTGCAAGGGGCCATCACCTTTGAGGGGGAGAAACACACTCTCAGATCAGACTTCTGCAACCAGCCGCTGAAAATTCACGCTGAGCATAGAAAGGGACAGGTCAGTCTTTATGCTGTATTGGTATAGCTGCTTCCATGGAAATCCCATATGGGTCAGATCATAACGCTCTGCGTCCATCAAACATAGATGCAGAAATATTAGTATTGAATCACACTTCATCACAGCCTGTGCTGGGTTGATCATATTCTGCAATTTGGGATCCAGGCAAGATCCTGGGAGGCATCTTCATAGGATTCTTGCTGCTCCAGACAATGTTGTTTCTGGAGCTGAGCTGGTGGAATTTGCTCAAGCCCAAAAGTCAAGGTGTTTCTTCTCCGAGGGCTGCAGTCACAACCGACACAATGCTGACCTTCTCCTCCTGGATACGCCCAAGTTGATATCTTGTCATCATCTCATGTTCTTTGTCTCCAGTTCTCCTGTCACCTGGGATGGCAATATCAACGATCCAAACTTGGTTTATCTTTTTGTCAACTGCACTGTTCTATCTGGCTTTTGTGTTCTAGGTGTTTGACTGCTGTAATCAAAGGATCCCAAAGGATCATTACTTGGTTGTCTCCGTGTTTTTATCAAGTTTATGATCCCAGGAATTCGGTGTGCAAGTAAATTGTGTTGTTTGCAAAGATTCCAGTGAACCAGAGCTGCAACTTCATCATGACATTCTTTATAGTCAGTTTGGGCGATCTTACAACAGGCATTGCTATTATTATTTATTTATTGTTATGCTCTGCGAGCATCCAAATTATGGATGATGAGCATAAGGCCCCATATTCTTCAATCATGCAATCCAGCTTGGGATACAGAAGTGGACAAACATTACAACTTTCAAGAGACCAAAAATAAAATAAATCACCATAATTCTACCATATGAACATCCAATATGTCCTGCTTCCCTCCCCACTATTGACGATGCATTAGAAATCTAACCACCTCATTCATCATTGGAGGGAAACTGTGAAAACCACCCACGTGCAGAGGAAGGAAACAGGATGGCTAAGGGGCTGGAGTACCACTCCCACCCATGCAGGGGAAAGCTGACCTAGTCATGCTTGCTTAAATTAGAAAGGCTGATGCAGCATGTGTTGTACACTGACTGGTGCCTGAATGGGAGACTTGACTCCACTGAGAAGAATCGCATTTGAATGGGATGGGAGTTCTGCCTCCGGTGTTGGCTCGTTCACACGTACAAGCAGCGGAAGTCCTCACACTGGCTGCAGTCACCTGGGGAGAGGCCCCTTCCAACCCATTCTGCATGCTGGCCACGCCATCTGCGCACTCACCCTCCCTCCAGAAATGACTGGTTTCTTCTTGGATTTGGAGCAGCAGAGCGGAACCAGCAAGTCCAAGAAGAGGCACTGCTGGAGAAAGAGAGGGGGAGTGAGCAGTGGGTGGGGAGCAGCGGAGTGTGCAACGTGTCACGCGGAGAAGGGGCTGGTGGGGGCACTTGCAAGATGGCGCAGCAGCTGGCAGGACCACTGGGAATGGCAGCAGGGGCCTCTCCTGCTCAGGCTCTGCTCTGAACCAGGACAAAGGCATTCAGGGGCAAAGGTGTGATTTTAAAAAAAATGCTACAGGGATGTTCAATTTCACAGTAGATACTCTAACTGGAAAAATGAACAAGTCACCATTTCTCAGCCCAGCATACCTCACAAGGTTGTTGTGAGGATTAAATGAGAGGAAGAGAACCTTGTACGTGGCCCTGAGCTCCTTGAAGGAAGGGCAAGATAGAAAGGTGAGTGGGGGTGCTAACCGCCCACTGAGTATCCAGCATACATACTGCTTTGTTTTGGAGGTTTGCTTGGAAGTCAGAAAGCATGTAGGTCGAAACAGCCAGCTGTTGCCAGTCCAGCACTATTGTGTCTACGCAAAACAACTATAGATAGACCTGTGTAAAAGCGCCACTGCAACTGTCTGGAACTTGGGGAGACAATGCAATCTACTAGAACTCTACAAAGACCAGCAGAAGCATGGCCTCTATGCTTCGCAGGATTAAGAAAAGACACACTTAAGACACATCTGTTCTACAGAGCTCCTGGCTAGGAGGATGTGTGCCCTGCAGGTCAATGGCACAAGCAGGCTTTTGAAAAGGCTCAAAGCCAAGCAAACCTGTGCTAGATGGAGGAGTCAGGAATTTGGTTCTGTCCTTCCTATTTCATATCTAACCAACATAAGCAAATTACTGACTGGCTATCTACCACCCCATCAGAAATTAAAGAAAGAAGGCACTGTAGAATATTATAATTGGTGATATGAATTTTTTGTTGCAATATGAAACGTAGGCTGCAATCAACACCTGCCTGGGAGTAAGTCCTATTGAATTCAGTGACACTTGCTTCTGAGTAGACATTCATAGAATTTTGCAGTTAGGCTGTAATCTTACACAGATTCACATGGGAGTAAGCCCCATTGAACTCAGTAGTGGTTTACTTCTGAGTAGACATACAATAGGATTGCACAGTTAATTGTAAAATTTGATATAGTTCTCGATTTTTTTTAAAAGTGCTATCATAGAAAGTGCTATCATAGAAATTGCTATCATAGAAAGGATGTGGCCACAGGCCTAGTGTGTACATTTCTAACTCTAATTTTCAGTGCGCACACACACACACACACACACACACACACACACAAGCGCTTCAGCCATCAGAAGACTGGGAAACAGAGTTCGTTCAGGATGCTGCAACACTCCTCAAGAGCCATCACCCGACGCTTCCCACATCAACTGATGGCGAAGGGTCAGCAGCCAAACTATCGACAGGTCCCTCTCAGAACGCCCCCTCCCTGTCCTGCATTATGGCTCAGACCAGTTCCCTCAGGCTGCAGTAGCCAGAAGGCCATTCACGAGAGAGACAAACTAGCATGTGTGTGTTTCCTTTGAGGGCTACTCAAAGCTTGGAACAGAGGAAGGGGTAGGCACAGCTCCTGTTTGCTTTTGGGGTTCTTTTTCCTTTACCAGTTCCACTTGGGTCAGGGCATCTTTTCACTGGGAGCAAGCAGTCAACAGACCAAAATTCAAACAGGACCAAAATTCACTGGGAACAAACAGCCAAGGGGACCAAAATTCAGAATCCTGATCCCTCCGCTCAGATTCAGCTGCCGCTGCACAAACAGAAATGCGTATTGTGGCAGTTAACACTGCACTCAGACACTGCTCTGCTGTCCACTGGCTTCTACACCTTGCTGCTTGCCAGGGAGACAAGGCTGCATGGCCATTCTCAGCTCCAAAATCAAGGAACAGCTTTGCAAGGTAACTTTAAGGAGTGGCCACCCAAACTCCTGAGCTGTGTTTGGGAAGTGACAAGCAATTCCCAAGCATGTTGAACTGAGGCACCTTCACACACACACAAAATCACAACTCAGTCACAACAGAGTGGAACCCCTTACCCCAAATTCCAGCCTTCTGGAAGCAAGTAAGCCCCAGCAAGGCAGTCCCACGAGTCCTCCCCAACTGATCCAGACCCTGCTGAGAAGGAGGACATGATGACTGGAAAATAAATCAAGCCTTCAGTGTCGATCTCACCTGCTGATGTCGGTCCTTATGATTTGTCAGCCCTAAGTTTCCTTTTTTGAGCTTGTGTGCCAGGGACACGTTCTCCTGAGGAACCAGAGGAAGCGCTTCCCAGGGTCTTTGGACTGATGCTTTCGGCTCAAGTAGAGACTGTAACAGCAAGCAAAGAAATGTGGAGTTTTAAATGCAGCCTACTGTTGGCGCTGAACAGTTGAAACTGGCCTGCTTCAGAATCAATGAGGACTTTACAGCCCAGCAATTGAACCAGCACTTAGAATGTGTCATGTCAGGCACCATTATAAATGCACACCGGCTTCTTACCAAAGAAAGTTGGGTGTAATCGGTCTCGGTGGATGCTTGATCTGTCTTGCCTTTGCTTGCAGCATGGCCCATGTCTCCTTTAGGAGTCTTTCCTGCATGGAAAAATAAAAGCAAAGAGTAAATCTGCACTGCAAGGACATGTATTGTCAGTGGAAAGAAAACAGGTGAGGATTTTTGTCTGTCCAGCCTCCTTCCTGGGAAATTCCTCCTCCCTGCCCCCCACTCTGGCCCTCAGAACCTGTACAGTTCCAGAAACCAAATTCATCTCTGCTCCTGTTGCTGGCCTCTTCTCTCAACCTTGGACCACTTTCTCGTAGTCCCACGGACAGAACAAGACTCTGAGACCCTGCAGCTCCTGTCTCCGCCGGCCTGGCATCCCTTCCCTGGGGCCCAAATGTTCTATTGATCCAGGAGCTCTGCTGAGCCTGAGGCACAGTGGCCACTTTCACGGAGCTGCATAAGGTTTTTCAATACCTAGCCAAGCTATTAGACAAAAGCTGCAGTGGAGGTCAGCTTTCATTTCAATATCAAAGAGCTAAGAATGCTCAGTTTTGCTTACCACAGGAATCAGGCTGACCTGATCCAATCCTAATTTTGTCTCCATCTTGCTTTGGATTGTGAACAACAGCACTCCGTTCTCTTTCCTATGTGGTAGAACAGAATCAGAGGAAGCATACAGTGTGCATGAAGAGCCATAAGAACTACTAACACATGAAAATTATAAATGTAACCAAATAACGCCTTGGTCCAAGTTTCAGAGATACTGTTCTCAACCTTTATTCTGGCCAAGCTTCCTCAAGCTTATCAGAGGTTCCCTCAGTGCAAAGATCGGAATGGGAGTCAAGGATTTCCCGGGCAGCAGCCCACCTTGCCTTCAACACTCCAATGCCTCTCTCCCAACATACAGCCACAGAAAAATATTGGGTGTCTTCTAGGGAGCAATCTTGGCTCAAGCTCTTGCCTGGATTCTTTGCATCTGAATGCTCCACAGTGAAAGAAGTAACCATTTTTTAAAATAATTTTATTATGCAAAAATACAAAAATTACAAAAGTAAAAACAACACATCACACTGGACGCTATTAAAGTTTATATTCCAATGAGTATTTTTCCAACTGTTTTGATGTTATAAAACAGTGTCCTTGTTGCCATTTATTTATGCACCCTGATTATGTTGCCCCTTCCAGTTGTTTCTCAACATCAGTAACTCACTTGTCAAGAGAAGTTCTCTCTGCTAAAATGCTGCCCAGCTTTGACTCTGCCTCATCCTTTTTTCCAAATACTCCACTAATTTCTTTTCTTGCTCTACTACCTTTTCTCTGAATTTCTCTCCCTTTCATTTAATTTTTTTATGTTCAGTGCTTTTGTTTATAATGCCTTGAAAACATCCAGAACAGGCTTTGCGGAATTTCTTCCTTTCCCTTCCTATTTGTCAAGAAGCTTTAAGTCTTTTTGGGTAAGCCATATTTTCAAACACATGAATAATCTTCCATGGACACACACTTATCTTATTTCTACCAAAACATTTTCAAAATTGATTCATAATTTTAAAAATGTAAACTCAGTGTCCTTAGAATGAGTGGTCTTATCATTTCATACACAATAAATCTCCTCAATCTTGCTCAAAAGTACAATCTTAAATTCTCTCAGCTATCAAACTGGTTCATATATGTCTTATCACGAATTAATGATTACTTTAGTACAGCGGTTTTCAAACTTTTTAGCACTGAGACCCACCTAAAAAAAGTTTCCCTTTACCATACACTCAAGCCTCTGTGGCTATAATGGTGATTGGGCAATAGTGCTCACCCCCCACCCACCCCTCACCCCCAAGTAGCAGGCTGTTTAAACCTTGATGCACATAGCGTAATCTGCCCTGACAGTTTCGCAAACCACCAAAAACTGGGTTGTGGTGGGTCACAAGATGAGAATTACAGGCATGCAGCTGTATGACCGTTGCTCACCTTTTGGATTATTACATTTGATTTTTCCCCAGGTTTCAGTATAACAGGGAGAGCACTGGATCTGCCTTTCCTGATTTTTTCAGACTTGGTGACAATCTTCTTCCTAGACAATTACAGTAGAACAGATTCTGTCAGTGCATTGCTTCTAAAAACTTAGGAATGTAAGCTCCAAGTATTTGTGTGAAGTTATTTAGACTATCCATAAAATAAGACTTTCTATAGTGCAGAAGAAAATTAAAGTGGGTGAGATGCATCAAGAAATGACATGATTTCCTTTGGACAAAGGGAACTGGTCTTCATATGCTGATAGAGGAAAAAAGGCAATATGTGAGGGGACGCTCACCAAATGGGGGGCAAAATTCTCATGGAAGCATATGAGCTTGAGGCTGGTCAGTATCACAGTCTACCAAGAGGTTTTGTTGTGTTTGTTAGTTTTTATAAAAAGAAAAATCGTATAGCTTTGCTTTCTAAAAGCTGTTTGGCTACATACTACTACTTTGTGAAAGGACCAGAGATGCTGGTTTGAGAATTACACATTGACCACCAAACATCCTGCTGTTGATGACCAACCCAGGTGTGTCCTTCATGATGTGCAACACTGCCTCCAATTTAACTTTGTGCATTGACACTAAAGGCCTTTCCAGATAAGTTCCTTGCACCTGTGGCTTTTCCACTTACAGTCACATGTGGAATCCCAACATGCCTGCTGCCACACTGCCATAGATGCAGCATATTTGCAGAGTAGACAGGCCCTTTCCCTTTCCCTTCATGTTCCTCTTTCAGCAGGCGTGTTTCAAAAACCAAAGGAACAGTGGCATCCACAGCAGTCCACATGTGTGGTTATTTGGCTGTTAATTACTGCTGTTCTCAAGAAAATTGGAAGTTCTGCATTAATAGATGTGCTGACTTGAACAGAGGTGACAACAGACATCAGTGGCATGATGTGGACTCTTCCAAGAAGAATGACTGAACCAGGCTTGAGATTTGTCTGTTCCCCCTGGCCATTTTAATATTTCAAGTGAACAGGTTCAGAATGAAACAACATGAACACAAAATGAACACTATCAAATTCCTCATTGAAACATATTCCAGCAAACACACATCTGGTTTTTCCATTCTGATGCCACTCCAAGGCTTGGTAACCCCTCCCGGAAACCCCTTCCCACCCATAAAGAAGCTCACATTTAGTACAAAGGTCTTGTGTTCAGGGGTACATTTTTGTGGATTATGTAAGAGCAGATCCCCCATTGAAGACAATGGAGGCTCTGTGAGGAGTATGACATCAGATGACACCACAAGGTTCTGGCAGAGTTGAAGGTTCCAGAATGTGTCTAAAGTTATGCAGACACTGGCATTTCTGCCTGCATGTTGCCTTTGGGCCCTCTGCTAGAATTCAAGACAACTTGTTGCCTGAGATAGGCAAGAGCACTCTGCCCCATGGTGGCAAAAACCTAAGCATCTGTAAACTAAATTGGTGACACTTAACCACAAAGTGCATCATCTAAGCTCTGACGCCTGTTAGGATTTGGCAAATGTTTCAGAGAGGCAGTCAGAAACAGGGCTCAGCACTTGTCAAGGCAAACACACACTGGCCATGGGTGGGGGGTAGAACTAATGCTCACATCATTGGAGGGGGCGGAGTTAAGCAGGCCTGCTCCTAGGAAACCCCCACATATTTGTCTCCCCATGGAGACACAAGCCAAGACAGGGCTTTTATGGAGGAAAAGGAATCAAGACTAGTTATCTAACTGGTACGGTTGACTAGAAGAAAAATTCTGCATGGCCTTTGACATGAAGGTTGGTTGAGTTTGGAATTTCTTATTGTTTATTCAAGCAGTCAGCTCATTTGGTGCAATCCAGAGAGCAAGAGAAGGAAGAGAATTAAGGGAAGGGGCTGTAGCCCAGCAGCAGAACACATCCTTTGCAAGCAGAAAGTCCCAGCTTCCGTCACTGACACCTCCCAGCGCAGCAGAAAAACTCCTGCCTGAAACAGTGGGAAGCCACCACCAGTCAGTCAACAATATTGGACCAACGGTCTGAAAGCAGAAGGCAGCTTCCCCTGCTCCAAACGGGAAGAGTGTCGCTTATTCTACATAGCTGGACTCTGTTTGCCAGCTTTTGAAAAATGTGTGAAATTCAGAACGCAGTGGGCCCTCCTCATCTGTCGATTCCACCATCCATGGATGCCTCCCTTTGCCTTTGAGGGCCACCGGACACAACCAGAAGCATCTCTGGGTTCGCGTCATCAGCTTCTGGTTGCGCCTGGCAGATGTTTTGAGGCACAGGGTGTGGGCCTCCCTGTACCTCAGAACATCTCCCAGACGTGACCAGAAGTTGCAGAGGCGAACTGGAAGTCCTGAGGTACAGAATTCTTACAGAATTTTGGATCACATTCAGCTAGTTTAGACCTTCCCATGTTTCACTCTCAAATATGTAGGACATTATCAAAGGACAACAACACTCAAAGTCTCAAACAACACAGTCCTGGAACGAGCTGGAATCCCCAGTGTGCACACACTGCTGAAACAGAGATGCCTGCGTTGGCCTGGTCATGAGTGCTATTCAGCCCTCAGTATGAAATGAGTTTGACACACCTGCCCTAGTGAATGTAAACTCTGTGGCAACCTTATCTTTTCTGTTGTATAATGTACAAAATGGGCCTTCGATGGGGGAGCTGCCCTTGCCATCAAGTTACAATTTATGTTTGTTGTGGTTGTGGAGAAACATGAAACAGTTCTGTTAAGCACTGTACTGATTCTCCTTTACCCATGACTTCTGTGTCTCCAGAACAGTGGCTCTCTCCCTCTGCAAAATCAGCGCTATTGCGTCTGCATGAAAACATCAGGGCAGGTTGTGCCTGCATGAAAGTGCAGTGCTGCTGTCCTTAATTTGTGACATCTGTATGTTGGATCTCCTGAAGTGGGTTGGAGGATTGCCTATAGTTATAGAGATACATGTTTTCTACTCAAGACTACAGAGAATGATGTAAGACTACCTGATTTTACACTCATTAAAATAAAGTGATTTAATTTAAACAATAGAAAGATGATCCAAACGTGTCTGGTGTTACCACACACTCCCATGGCAAAAAGAGGGGTTATCATCTCTGACTTCTCACATCATAGTTCTGACCAGATACAACCTAACTAGAATACGTAACGAAAAGACAGTACAGCCCTTTTGTCCTCACAGCTGCTACCTAGGCACAGGATTAAGTTTAGACTCAAAGAGGAGCCCTTTGAGGAACCAAACAGTTCCATACATTTTGAATTTGTTTTTCTTATGTGAAGTCATGGTAAACTCTCATTCATGCTGTCACAATACAGTGGTTCCCTTTTTCTGGGAACTGCAAGACCTTGTCCCTGCAGCTCCAGTCATCAGCAGGACCTGTCACTCTCATCAGTGCTTATGCACCGACTCTGTCGTCTCCAGCAGAAGCCAAAGACAAATTCTATGATGACCTGGCCACCACTGTCAAGAAAATCCCTGTAAAAGAGCCATTGTTCATCCTCGGCGATTTCAATGCTAGAGTTGGTGCTGATAACAGTTCATGGCCCACTTGCTTAGGTCAGTTTGGCACTGGGAGGATGAACGAAAATGGCCAACGCCTGCTAGAGTTTTGCTGTCATCACGGTCTCTGTGTCAGCAACACGTTCTTCAACACAAAGCCCCAACATAGAGTCTCTTGGAGACATCTAAGATCAAAGCACTGGCACCAGCTTGACCTGATCCTCACCAGATGCTCCAGCCTTCCCAGCATGAAGATCACACGCAGTTATCATGGTGCTGCCTGCGACACTGACCACTCCCTGGTGTGCAGCAGAGTGAAACTGCAAACAAAGCGACTGTATCACACGAAAAAGGAAGGAAGACCTCGCATTGATACCAGCAAGACCCGGGATCAGAGAAAAGTGGAGGAATTTGCACAAGCGCTTGAGGAATCTCTTCCAGGCCCGGCTGACGCAAACGCATCCAACAGATGGGAACATTTCAAGAATACCGTTTACAACACCGCCTTGTCCATATTTGGCAAGAAGACCAACAAGGCGGCAGACTGGTTTGAAGCCCACTCTGAGGAGTTGACACCAGTCATTGAGGAAAAGAGGAGAGCTCAAGCAGCATACAAGGCCTGTCCCAGTGAGCGCAACCTGCAGGTCCTCCGAACTGCTCGCAGCAAAGTCCAACAGACTGCCAGGAGATGTGCTAACGACTACTGGCTCCAGCTCTGTTCCGAGATACAGATAGCAGCTGACACGGGCAACATCAAGGGGATGTATGACGGTATCAAGCAGGCCCTAGGTCCAACACAGAGGAAAATTGCCCCTCTGAAGTCTGCCACAGGCGAGGTCATCCAGGATTGGGCGCAGCAGATGGAACGCTGGGTGCAGCACTACTCTGAGCTATATTCCAGAGAAAATGTAGTCACCGAAGAAGCACTGAACAACATTGAGTGCCTGCCTGTGCTGGAGGAGCTTGACAGTGAACCAACCCTAGAAGAACTTCACGTGGCCCTGGACACCCTTGCCTTTGGCAAGGCACCTGGAAAAGACAGCATCCCTGCTGAAGTCCTAAAGTGCTGCAAAGAGATCATCGTCACTGAGCTGCATGAAATCCTCTGTCTCTGCTGGAGAGAAGGTGGAGTACCTCAAGACATGAGGGATGCAAACATCATCACGCTGTACAAGAACAAAGGTGACAAGAGTGACTGCAACAACTACTGCGGCATCTCTTTCCTTAGCGTTGTAGGAAAACTGTTTGCCCGAGTTGCACTACAGAGGCTCCAGGTACTTGCAGAGAGCGTCTATCCAGAATCGCAGTGTGGATTCCGAGCCAACAGGTCCACCACTGATATGGTATTCTCCCTTAGACAACTGCAGGAGAAATGCAGGGAACAACGACAGCCACTCTTTATAGCCTTCATAGATCTCACAAAGGCTTTCGACCTGGTCAGCAGAGACGGCCTCTTCAAGATTCTCCCCAAGATCGGATGTCCACCCAGGCTCCTCAGCATCATCAGATCTTTCCACAAGGACAAGAAGGGCACTGTTGTCTTCGATGGCTCCACATCAGACCCTTTTGACATCCGAAGCGGAGTAAAGCAGGGCTGTGTTCTTGCACCAACCTTGTTTGGGATTTTCTTCGCTGTCCTGCTGAAGCAGGCCTTTGGAACTGCAACAGAAGGCATCTATCTCCGGACCAGATCAGACGGAAAGCTCTTCAACCTCTCCAGACTGAGAGCAAAATCCAAAGTCCAGCTGAAATGTCTGCATGACTTCCTCTTTGCCGACGATGCAGCTGTCACTACCCACTCTGCCAAAGATCTCCAGCAGCTCATGGATCGTTTTAGCAAGGCCTGCCAAGATTTTGGACTGACAATCAGCCTGAAGAAAACACAGGTCATGGTTCAGGATGTGGACTCACCTCCCTGCATTACAATCTCTGAGCATGAACTGGAGGTTGTCCATGACTTTGTGTACCTTGGCTCAACGATCTCCGACACTCTTTCTCTCGATACCGAGCTAAACAAGTGCATCGGTAAAGCAGCTACCACGTTTTCCAGACTCGCAAAGAGAGTCTGGTCCAACAAGAAGCTGACGGAACATACCAAGATCCAGGTCTACCGAGCTTGCGTCCTGAGTACACTTCTGTACTGCAGCGAGTCATGGACTCTTCGCTCACAACAGGAGAGGAAACTGAGCGCTTTCCACATGCGCTGCCTCCGACGCATCCTCGGCATCACCTGGCAGGACAAAGTTCCAAACAACACAGTCCTGGAACGTGCTGGAATCCCTAGCATTTATGCACTGCTGAAACAGAGATGCCTGCGTTGGCTTGGTCATGTCGTGAGAATGGATGATGGCCGGATCCCAAAGGATCTCCTCTATGGAGAACTTGTGCAAGGAAAGCGCCCTACAGGTAGACCACAGCTGCGATACAAGGACATCTGCAAGAGGGATCTGAAGGCCTTAGAGATGGACCTCAACAAGTGGGAAACCCTGGCCTCTGAGCGGCCCGCTTGGAGGCAGGCTGTGCAGCATGGCCTTTCCCAGTTTGAAGAGACACTTTGCCAACAGTCTGAGGCAGAGAGGCAAAGAAGGAAGGCCCATAGCCAGGGAGACAGACCAGGGACAGGCTGCATTTGCTCCCAGTGTGGAAGGGATTGTCACTCCCGGATTGGCCATTTCAGCCACACTAGACGCTGTGCCAGAACCACCTTTCAGAGCGCGATACCATAGTCTTTCGAGACTGAAGGTTGCCAATATACATACATATATTATCCTACTTTCAAGTCAGCTGGAATAGCGTCATTTAAGCAATAGGGCAGTGGTTCTCAAACTTTGAGGGAGCTTTACTCCCTCAGTAAATTCTTGTGGTAGAGGGGCTAGGGCAACGATGCAAGGGGGGTGCTTTGCACTTACTTTCAGAAGGCAGGGCTGCAGCAGGTGCAGACAACCCTGCACAGCGTTCCCCGAGGCTTGGAACGTTCGCCAAAAGAGGGCACAAAGCACCTCCTGTAAAACGGAAGTGTTTGTGCCCGCTTTTAATGAAAGTTCCAAGCCTTGGGGAGTGCTGTGCAGGGTTGCCCGCACCTCCTGTAGCCTGCTGCAGCCCTGCCTTCTGAAAGTAAGTGTAAAGCACCCCCCCTTGCCCCCCTTAGCAATGCAATCCTGAGGATCGCGTCGTTGCCTCCCTCCCCTTCCCCCGCCCCTTGAAGGAACAGCAGAAGCATTACACAAACTGGTGGGTCGCAACCCACCAGTTTGAGAACCACTGCAATAGGGCAATAATAAGAACATGGGTCCAAAAATGTGACTTTTTTTAAAGGAATCAATAGCTCAGAAGTTCTGGTGAAACAGAAAGCTTGTAACTGCCATCATCAAGGACAAATGGCACGCATCCTGTGAGCCTTTCAGGGGTAGATTCTACAAACCAGGGGCTACTACCCCAAAGACCATGCATCTATAGGTTGATTGCCTTGCTTCTGGAGGGCGATGGAACCTGCAATAGGGTCATCAACTTAGCTCTTGTTTCCTAGGAAGGATACATAGGAGCAGTCCCTCTGTTAGTTGTATTATTTGCTATAACAGATAAGGAATGAATGGCAGGCAGCTTCCCTACCTTGCCAGAACGGGTTGAGATGTTACTAGCTGTGGAACCAAGGCATTCACCTTGTTTTCTGAGCCTTCTTCAATTGATCTTAATACAGATAAAAATGTCTTCCATGAGATTTCTAGTGAATCGCCCATTTCTACAGCAGGAACCCCAGAGACACTCAGGGTACACGGAGGAGGGCAAGCGGTGGTTCTTTGAGCACCTGAACCCCCAACAGTGTTCTGACCATCACCCGTGTTCAACTTATGCTCGGCGGCAGGCCGCGTCTTGTGGTGCTCACTGAGCGACAGTTTCTTTTTCTGTGGCATTCCCATAGTGCTCAGGAGGTCGTCGTGAGAACAGTAAACTCCAGCTGCCCGTTCAAACAAACTCACTGTGCTGGTAGATCAAAGCAGCAGCATCCTATTACAAGCTGTCAATTTTTCTAATTGTTTTAATTACAGAGTCCAGAGCCAACCATAGGGCACAGTAGGTACATGAGGTGCCAGTGGAATTTTTCAGAAGGCGTCTGTGATGTAACAGTGTCATATATGAAAGCTGGAATTCTTGAGAACAGGATCAAGGAAAGTGGTGGCTTGCTGACCACAGCGCTTGGGATGGATTGAACCAGCCATGTTTCACTATCTTCTGATGATGGCCTGGAGGGGCTCCTCCTACCTTCTGACTTCCTACCTTCTGAATGCTTCAAGGGCTGAGGCATGGCAGGAAATATTTTTGAGAAGAATAAAATCCCACCACAGCCACTTGCCTGGAATAAGATCAGGGCTGCCAATAGCGACTGGGCAACTTAAAGACAAGACAGCTGTTCCCGAACTTCCTTTCTTTTAAAGACTGTGAGCCCTTTGGGACCAAGAACCATCTTTTATTTTATGTCAACTGCTTTGTGAACATTTTTGTTGAAAAGTGGTATATAAATATTTTCTTTGCTGTCCTGCTGAAGCAGGCCTTTGGAACTGCAACAGAAGGCATCTATCTCCGGACCAGATCAGACGGAAAGCTCTTCAACCTCTCCAGACTGAGAGCAAAGTCCAAAGTCCAGCTGAAATGTCTGCGTGACTTCCTCTTTGCTGACGATGCAGCTGTCACTACCCACTCTGCCAAAGATCTCCAGCAGCTCATGGATCGTCTTAGCAAGGCTTGCCAAGATTTTGGACTGACGATCAGCCTGAAGAAAACACAGGTCATGGTTCAGGATGTGGACTCACCTCCCTGCATTACAATCTCTGCACATGAACTGGAGATTGTCCATGACTTTGTGTACCTTGGCTCAACGATCTCCGACACTCTTTCTCTCGATACTGAGCTAAACAAATGCATCGGTAAAGCAGCTACCACTGTTTTCCAGACTCACAAAGAGAGTCTGGTTCAACAAGAAGCTGACGGAACATACCAAGATCCAGGTCTACAGAGCTTGCATCCTGAGTACACTTCTGTACTGCAGCGAGTCATGGACTCTTCACTCACAACAGGAGAAGAAACTGAACACTTTCCACATGCGCTGCCTCCAACGCATCCTCGGCATCACCTGGCAGGACAAAGTTCCAAACAACACAGTCCTGGAACGTGCTGGAATCCCTAGCATGTATGCACTGCTGAAACAGAGACGCCTGCATTGGCTCGGTCATGTCGTGAGAATGGATGATGGCTGGATCCCAAAGGATCTCCTCTATGGAGAACTCGTGCAGGGAAAGCACCCTACAGGTAGACCACAGCTGCGATACAAGGACATCTGCAAGAGGGATCTGAAGGCCTTAGGAGTGGACCTCAACAGGTGGGAAACCCTGGCCTCTGAGCGGCCCACTTGGAGGCAGGCTGTGCAGCATGGCCTTTTCCAGTTTGAAGAGACACTTGGCCAACAGTCTGAGGCAAAGAGGCAAAGAAGGAAGGCCCATAGCCAGGGAGACAGACCAGGGACAGACTGCACTTGCTCCCAGTGTGGAAGGGATTGTCACTTCCAAATCGGCCTTTTCAGCCACACTAGACGCTGTTTCAGAACCACCATTCAGAGCACAATACCAGAGTCTTCCGAGACTGAAAGTTGCCAACTAAAGTAACTTTTATAGGATCCACCCACTAAATAATTATGCATGTACCCCTGAACAGGATAAACAAAGCCTTTGCTTCTCCTGTGCCAGAAGCTTGCAGGCTGGGGAAAACACCACCCATGCAAGAGTTCCCAACCTACTCTTGGGGGAAGAGAGCTGGAGATAGAGTCATTCTAACCCAGCAGACATTAAAGCACATTCCTAATCCAGAGAACTGCCTAATTTGAGGGTCTCTATTCCAATCTCTATGATGCAAGAGGGCACCAGGACGCAAGTCTCTTGTTTTCTTGTGTGCTCCTTGAAGCCTCTGGTGGGCCATGTGAGACATTGGAAGCTGGACTAGATGGACCTATGGCTAGATCCAGCAGGGCTGTTCTCATGTTCTTATGACACAGGAGCATTCTGAAGTACGTCACTAACAAGTGTGCTCACCTCAGCAGTATTTGAGTCAACTGCAAATGCAGGCTTTTGTAATGCTGACCCTTCAGAAGGAAAATATAAATATAATGCTAATTCTGAAAGCATTTCACTTAGAGGTCTGGAACTCCTTAATGAATTTCTATATGTTGCAAATACCTAAAGGCACCAATCCTATCCGACTTTCCAGCACAGGGCTGGAAAGCAGCCAGCAGCCACAGTACAGCCCCAAGGTAAGGGAACAAATGTTTGCATGTCTTGAGGAGGCCTCTGGGGCTGTCCCTCCACCACAGCATGCAGTGCACGCCCCATTGGCACAGCTGCACCGGCCCTGGAAAACTGGACAGGATTGGGCCCTAACCCCCCCACACCGAAAAGGCCAGAGTAGCTACTTTTAGCTAAATGTAAATGAACCAGTTACAATTAGAATATACAACAATAAATACAACAATACTGTAATGTTACTACAGCTATATAACAGTTAAAGTTGGTAATATGAATTAAGAAAGAATTAAAATAGAAACAGCTTACACAAGCAGCTTTGGGCCATTTCTAAAAATATTTTATTTCACTATAAAAATCACAATTATGCATAATATTTATTGATACACTCACAAAAATCAAATAGCTCTAACAAATATCTGAGGAATAATATTTGCTGGCTTGGGTCAGGAAAATAACATTATAAGCTTCTAAAAGCAATATTGTTTATTTGGTCTAACAAAGGAAGGAAAATACCAAGTTAGAATCTGAAGGTTGCTTTTATCCAAATATCTAAGTTACACAAATGAGCTCCACCGTGTATATCAAGTCTCTGAAGTGTTTAAAAACTGTGGTCACAGAACCAGAGACAGCTGGCCCAGGCTGACAGTTACACTCTCAACCAAGCCAGGAATACATGAAGAATCAAGCCACCACACATTCACGAAACGAAGATGATTTTGCCGATGATCTGAACATTTCAATGGTGAAATGGAGAAGGGGCACTACTTCACCAATATTGTCATCAGCTCACACCCAACTGTATGGACATTTTTAAAAATGCAATAGCATCTTCCAGTTTAGAATGATAAATTGTCTACAACAGATTTTCTGTTTAGCAAAAGATAAGAATGTCCCCCTTCACCCCACCTGGTCCTTTCATTTCAGGTTGCAAACCACTAAAAACCAGCACAGGCACCCTCAGGTGCTGGCAAAACTTGGGTGCAGGGGCTTCACTCTTGCCAATCTGGAGAGGCCAAGTCTGAGCCCTTGAGTGGGTGACATCGCAGGGACTCTTTCCTGTTGGTTGGCACGGTTTCCTGATGCAGCTGGAAAGATTAGTAAGAACAGACATTAAGAAAGACTCTAGTCCACTTTTCAGTTTTACTGACAAACATGCTTTTCCCCAGGCAGGAAAAATAATGAGCACCACTACTTTGCTTTCAGACGGCCATGGATCTTGTTCATGTCAGGCGGAGGCCAGCATCCAGAATGCACTCATTTTTAAACTCAGTACAAATCTCTAGATTTAAACGTACCTATCTAGATACTTGTAGCTGTCTTTCCACCTCTTAAGTGGTCCTCAAGGTGGTTCACATTTGGTTTAGGACACTGTACACACTTCCTCAGCTGCTGAATCCATGCAAGGGGGAAGGGACAGAGTTAAAGGCACAGCGTGCAGGGGCCTCAAATGGTTGCTTTCGAATGGGACAATCCATTCAGATGACTATAAGGGGTTTACAGGCTTCAGAAGAAAATTCTTAGCATGTCAGCCAGGACTTTGCATTGACAACTAAGCACCTGCAGAGGTAATGATCAACTGGCAAGTTTCCTTTAAATATAAATAAGCCCAAATCTCAAAACAAGGAGGTTGTGGCAAAAGCAATTTGTGCAATAATGTCTTCTCAAAAAACCCACAGCCCAATCCTGCACTCCTGGCACCCAGGGGTGCAGTGGCGCCGAAAATGGCTGCTGCTGCATCCTGCAGGCAGCACCAGCTCCTCCTCAGGGGACTTTTGTCCCCTTCCCCCGGGTAAGCCAAATAGCCCTGCAATGGGGCTACTCAATCCTATGTTGACCTGAGGGATTTTGAGCCTCTGTTTCGGGCTGGTGATCCCACCTCCCTTCTGCCCTGTTCCCTTTCCACGGCATTCCAGCTCCCCACCTTGGAATGCCTCCTACCCATGTCTGCCCACATCCCCACCTACCTCTCTGCTGCCCAGCAATCCGTGCGACTGCCGGTGCTCGCCTGGCACTAGCCCAGAGCCGGGCTAGCACTGGTGCTAGGGCCCCGCAAACGAGCCTTATGGCATGTCTGCATCAGTGTGCGCCAGCGTTGAGCCAGTGTGCACTATACAGGATTGGGCCCTAAATGTAGGAGGGAAGGAACTAATAGATCCATGAGACAACGTAGTATTATTACATAGTGTGAGATTTTTTTTGAACACGTAATGCTGTTTCTGTTTGGAAATATATCTAATATAGACATATCTAAAATATATTATATTAAATATAATATATCGAATATACCTGGAGGTATCCAAGTGGGCTTCTTGACTGCTAAAGGGCTTGAGGTTTTCAAAGGCTTTCCAATTGGGTCTGAAGAACATGATGCTTTTGGCAAAGCTGACTGAGATTTTACTAGTCAGACGATTGAAAGAGAAAAAAAATCTCATCAAAAAATGGATAGATGATACCAAATAAATTTTGCTGTAGAGCTGTTCAGCATTCAGCCACTAGATAAGGCAATGTAATGGGATTACATTTAGTCCTATCTAGTAACTAATGCTGTATAGCTCTGTACGACAATGTAATCAGATTACATTCAGCCCCATCTAGTGACAGAATGCTGTATAGCTTTGTACAGCAATGAAATGGGATTACAGTCAGCCCTATCAATTGGCTAAATGCTGTATAAAGCTATACTGATGCATTCTGGGGCAACCAAGGGAAGAGCTAGGAACTTCCACAGACCCGGAAATGGGTAATATTTGGCGCCAACAAACTTGGAAACCGTGTGGTTTACTGCGCAATGGTAAGAAACACAAATTTTCCTACTTTTTACTTCTTTACAGGCATTTAAATGGCAACCCCGGTATCCACGGTTAGTTTAATCTACAATGCCGGGTTCCTGGATACTGAAGTCTTACTGTAATTTCCATTATTTAGTGAGCACAAACTGAATTTTAACTTTCTTCTTTTTAATACATGAAATAGAGCACCATTATGGAATTCCTTAGACACAGAGAAGCTCAGTGGCATAATGGGCTACAGAAAAGAATGAAACAAATTTACTTACCCATACCATTTGTTTTTCGTTTGGATGGCTTTGTTGTGCGTTTTTTGGTTTCAGCATTTAACTTCCCTCCTTCCTTCCTATTTTGTTTTATTTTCTTCTTCACAACAAATTCATCACAGTCATCTTCACTAAAGCTAGAATCACTCTCTGATTCTTCAACTGAAACCAGAGATTTTTTTTTTTTAATTATCTGAGGACTTATATTTATTTATAGAATTTATATCCAGTGAGCTAAGGGCTGAGATAAGACTTCATCCATGCCACATTAAAATGTGGCACAAATTTGTGGAAACTGCCGAAAACCAATCACCACCGATGTCACAATTTAGTAAAGGGAGCTGAAACCTCAGCATGGCATTTATTGTTGTTACTCTATCTAAGGCAGTTTTTGCATTAAATGATTTGAGGTTTCAGAAGGTGTGAGGGGAAGAAATACTTACGTGAAGCAGTTGCTGGCTCGTAGCTGTCAGTGCCGTCTCCATTTGTGTCTTTAGTCTGTAATTTCAGCTCGGCTGCTGCTGCTCCTTGTCTGAAATCTCCCACAGCCCTGTCACATTCATTTGTGCTTCCATCTAGAGCTGTAATTGTACATTAGCTTAATACCACAAAGATTGGAAAAACGTAGGGAAAAATCAGTGTTTGCTTCTGCTCTGTTGCAAGTGAGCTTTCACACATGTGCGCACAACTCAAACAAGCTCAGCCCACACATCAGGGGCTCCCTTACCCTCCCAGCACCTCCTCCAGTTGAAGAGGTTAGCCACTTTTTAAAAACAGAGTAGTAGCTCACCACCTTTTGGGGTTTGGAAGCTGCTGTGGTTCAAAAACAGGCAATGCAACTCATACACATAGGGATCTCCTCTGGACCATGGATAAAAACAAATGTTTAGCCCCAAAGAACCACCAACCCACATGCAGAAACTCAATCCACATCTTTCCTTGCTAAATTTCACTGTGGATTTAAATTCTTGCTGCTATGCAGCAGTATGTACGCCAGTTGCAACTGGGAGAAATAAGAACATAAGAACAGCCCCACTGGATCAGGCCATAGGCCCATCTAGTCCAGCTTCCTGTATCACACAGTGGCCCACCAAACACCCCAGGGAGCACACCAGATAACAAGAGACCTGCATCCTGGTGCCTCCCTTGCACCTGGCATTCTGACATAGCCCATTTCTAAAATCAGGAGGTTTCAGATACACTTCATGACTTGTAACCCGTAATGGATTTTTCCTCCAAAAACTTCTCCAAACCCCTTTTAAAGGCATCCAGGCCAGACGCCGTCACCACATCCTGTGGCAAGGAGTTCCACAGACCGACCACACACTGAGTAAAGAAATATTTTCTTTTGTCTGTCCTAACTCTCCCAACACTCAATTTTAGTGGATGTCCCCTGGTTCTGGTGTCGTGTGAGAGGGTAAAGAGCATCTCTCTATCCACTCTATCCTTCCCATGCATAATTTTGTATGTCTCAATCATGTCCCCCCTCAGGCGCCTCTTTTCTAGGCTGAAGAGGCCCAAACGCCGTAGCCTTTCCTCATAAGGAAAGGAAATGCATTCAGAGTTTCATTTTCGTGTTACAAATAAGGTTACTGCTGACAAAGCAAACATTATTTACAAAAAAGACCTTGCCAACAATATTGCATGCAGTTGCAAACAAGGAAGAGAAACATACAGTTACTTGTTCATAAATATGCACATTAATGCACTTCATTGGAAACCTCACTGCCGCTTGAGAGAAGCACTATCTCTACTTTTCATTTCTACATGTTTTATCAGACATTTAAAAAAGGAAGTGGAATGCTGATTCATAGATGCCATTTTAATATCTCCAACTCACTGCAAACACGTTATAGTTCACTACATCTATAGAAATATATATGCAGTAAAGTATTTCATGCATTTGACAAGTATTGTTCCTGCACCCCACTGCATGATGTTTTCCATCTAACACTATTACAACAGTGCAACAGAATGTCATTTTCCCTCTAATTGAGTATTATTATTTAACTTAGGCCTAGTAACCCTATAAAGGTCTGAGGAAAATGGAATTGGAACAATGATTTGAAAGCGTTTGCATGCCAAGAGAGGAGGCAAACATTTCAGGGCTCTCTCCTGTTCAGAGAGGGAACAAAAATTCCAAGATCTGCTAAATAGATGAGACTACAGGTACAACCTATTTATACACTGATTCTTTTATTTGCCAATTTATCTCAACACGAATAGGGGGAATTCAGAGTCGTACACACCTTTGCCTCCTTTGTCCCACGTTGGTGTCTCACTCTGTTTCAGGGCAGCCCAAAACATTGAAAAAAGGCTGCACCTTGCATATTAAGTTCCTGTATAGCACTTATACATTAATTCACTTAATATATTGTAATTTTCATTCAGTGTTAATATTTTTCAAATATATAAACCATGTCTAACCAAAAAAACACTCTCAATTTTATAAATCCCCTTTGTTTCCAAAGGAATCACTACTATAAAGCCTGAACATCACCACCACAGTTCCTTGATGGCGTGAAGCAGTTAGTTGGTAACCTTCAGTCTCGAAAGACTCTGGTATCGCACTCTGAAAGGTGGTTCTGGAACAGCGTCTAGTGTGGCTGAAAAGGCCGATTTGGGAGTGACAATGCTTTCCACACCGGGAGCAAGTGCAGTCTGTCCCTGGTCTGTCTCCCTGGCTATGGGCCTTCCTTCTTTGCCTCTTTACCTCAGACTGTTGGCCAAGTGTCTCTTCAAACTGGAAAAGGCCATGCTGCACAGCCTGCCTCCAAGCGGGCCGCTCAGCCCACTTGTTGAGGTCCACTCCTAAGGCCTTCAGATCCCTCTTGCAGATGTCCTTGTATCGCAGCTGTGGTCTACCTGTAGGGCGCTTCCCTTGCACGAGTTCTCCATAGAGGAGATCCTTTGGGATCCGGCCATCATCCATTCTCACAACATGACCGAGCCAACGCAGGCGTCTGTTTCAGTAGTGCGTACATGCTAGGGATTCCAGCACGTTCCAGGACTGTGTTGTTTGGAACTTTGTCCTGCCAGGTGATGCCGAGAATGCGTCGGAGGCAGCGCATGTGGAAAGCGTTCAGTTTCCTCTCCTGTTGTGAGTGAAGAGTCCATGACTCGCTGCATACAGAAGTGTACTCAGGACGCAAGCTCTGTAGACCTGGATCTTGGTATGTTCCGTCAGCTTCTTGTTGGACCAGACTCTCTTTGTGAGTCTGGAAAACGTGGTAGCTGCTTTACCAATGCGTTTGTTTAGCTCGGTATCGAGAGAAAGAGTGTCGGAGATCGTTGAGCCAAGGTACACAAAGTCATGGACAACCTCCAGTTCATGTGCAGAGATTGTAATGCAGGGAGGTGAGTCCACGCCCTGAACCATGACCTGTGTATTCTTCAGGCTGATTGTCAGTCCAAAACCTTGGCAGGCCTTGCTAAAACGATCCATGAGCTGCTGGAGATCTTTGGCAGAGTGGGTAGTGACAGCTGCATCGTCGGCAAAGAGGAAGTCACGCAGACATTTCAGCTGGACTTTGGACTTTGCTCTCAGTCTAGAGAGGTTGAAGAGCTTTCCGTCTGATCTGGTCCGGAGATAGATGCCTTCTGTTGCAGTTCCAAAGGCATGCTTCAGCAGGACAGCGAAGAAAATCCCAAACAAGGTTGGTGCAAAAACACAGCCCTGCTTCACACCACTTCGGATGTCGAAGGGGTCTGATGTGGAGCCATCGAAGACAACAGTGCCCTTCATGTTCTTGTGGAACGATCTGATGATGCTGAGGAGCCTGGGTGGACATTCAATCTTGGGGAGAATCTTGAAGAGGCCATCCCTGCTGACCAGTTCAAAGGCCTTCGTGAGATCTATGAAGGCTATAAAGAGTGGCTGTCGTTGTTCCCTGCATTTCTCCTGTAGTTGTCTAAGGGAGAATACCATATCAGTGGTGGACCTGTTGGCTCGGAATCCGCACTGTGATTCTGGATAAACGCTCTCTGCAAGTACCTGGAGCCTCTTTAGTGCAACTCAGGCAAACAACTTTCCTACAACACTAAGGAGAGAGATGCCACAGTAGTTGTTGCAGTCACTCTTGTCACCTTTGTTCTTGTACAGCGTGATGATGTTTGCATCCCTCATGTCTTGAGGTAATCCACCTTCTCTCCAGCAGAGACAGAGGATTTCATGCAGCTCAGTGACGATGATCTCTTTGCAGCACTTTAGGACTTCAGCAGGGATGCTGTCTTTTCCAGGTGCCTTGCCAAAGGCAAGGGAGTCCAGGGCCACGTGAAGTTCTTCTAGGGTTGGTTCACTGTCAAGCTCCTCCAGCACAGGCAGGCACTCAATGTTGTTCAGCGCTTCTTCGGTGACTACATTTTCTCTGGAGTATAGCTCAGAATAGTGCTGCACCCAGCGTTCCATCTGCTGCGTCCGATCCTGGATGACCTTGCCTGTGGCAGACATCAGAGGGGCAATTTTCTTCTGCGTTGGACCTAGGGCCTGCTTGATACCGTCATACATCCCCTTGATGTTGCCCATGTCAGCTGCTATCTGTATCGCGGAACAGAGCTGGAGCCAGTAGTCGTTAGCACATCTCCTGGCAATCTGCTGGACTTTGCTGCGAGCAGCTCGGAGGACCTGCAGGTTGCGCTCACTGAGACAGGCCTTGTATGCTGCTTGAGCTCTCCTCTTTTCCTCAATGACTGGTGTCAACTCCTCAGAGTGGGCTTCAAACCAGTCTGCCGTCTTGTTGGTCTTCTTGCCAAATATGGACAAGGCGTTGTTGTAAACGGCATTCTTGAAATGTTCCCATCTGTTGGATGCGTTTGCATCGACCGGGCCTGGAAGAGATTCCTCAAGCGCTCGTGCAAATTCCTCCACTTTTCTCTGATCCCGGGTCTTGCTGGTATCAATGTGAGGTCTTCCTTCCTTTTTCGTGTGGTACAGTCGCTTTGTTTGCAGTTTCACTCTGCTGCACACCAGGGAGTGGTCGGTGTCGCAGGCAGCACCCTGATAGCTGCATGTGATATTGATGCTGGGAAGGCTGGAGCGTCTGGTGAGAATCAGGTCGAGCTGGTGCCAGTGCTTTGATCTTGGGTGTCTCCAAGAGACTCTATGTTGGGGCTTTGTGTTGAAGAACGTGTTGCTGACACAGAGACCGTGATGACAGCAAAACTCTAGCAGGCGTTGGCCATTTTCGTTCATCTTCCCAGTGCCGAACTGACCTAAGCAAGTGGGCCACGAACTGTTATCAGCACCAAGTCTAGCATTGAAGTCGCCGAGGATAAACAATGGCTCTTTTACGGGGATCTTCTTGATAGTGGTGGCCAGGTCATCATAAAATTTGTCTTTGGCTTCTGTTGGAGACGACAGAGTCGGTGCATAAGCACTGATGAGAGTGACAGGTCCTGCTGATGACTGGAGCTGCAGGGACAAAATTCTTTCACTTCCCACAGTAGGTATAGTATTTCTGACAGCAATACACGGGGTATTTCTGACCGCAAAGCCAACACCATGTTCCCTGGTTTCGTTTGGTGGTTTTCCCTGCCAGAAAAATGAGAAATTTCTCTCCTTGACAGATCCGGAATCTGGCAGCCTAGTCTCTTGAAGGGCAACGATGTCCATCTGCAGTCTGCTCAGCTCCATGTCGATGACAGCTGTTTTGCGTGCGTCGTCTATTGCTTGCAGGTCATCAGAGAAGCCAGGTGTCATTGTCCTTACGTTCCAGGTGCCCAGCTTTAGGGCAGGAGTTTTCTGTTTTCTATTGCATGGTGCAGAGTTGTCGATCCGCTTGTCGGTTTTCACCCTAAACCCCACGCACCCCGTGAGGTTAACGGACCGTGGTGAGGCAACACCTTACTGGCTGGGGACTGCCCATCTTAAGGCGGGCGGTAGCTGCCCAATGAGATGCAATGATCTCTCCCACTGTCGGAAGCAGCCGCTGACATCACGCCCTACGCCAATTGAGCAAAGACTTATAACCGGTAACTGCTGCTTCCCGTGTTGTGCCGACGCCGTATGGCGAAGTTGGAGTGTCCTCTCCAGTGCGCGAAGCCTGGGTAAAAGAAGGTATGGAGGATAGGCTGTTACCCATGCAGCAAATCCCCCCTCTCCACGTCACAGGAATGATCCAATGGAAAGGCAGAAACCAATACGGTTGGTTCCAGCGGCGTCGCAGGAGTTGCCAGAGCGTGACTTGTGTTCAGCCACGAACTGCCTCAGGGACTCCGGCTATTGATTTTGCCTTGAGGTTGACTCCTGAAGCCTTTTCCACAACTGGATGTACCCACAAGACAGTAGAGGTTTGGAATCAGAGTTTTCCTTCTCTTAGATGTCTCACTATTCAACTTCCTGATACCCACAAACCCCTCTCGTGCCCCTCTCCCCTGCATCCCGTTTGCCTCACCACTGCTCCCTATTCATCCCACCTACTGTGGGAATAGGGAGCAGTGGTGTGAAGCAATATAATGCCATGATTAAACTCCTAGATATGACCATGAAGAAGTGGAAGGAATCATGTGTGAGAGGTACATAGTGCTCCCTGCAGCCTAAACCAACATACGGAAGAGATCATCACCTCCAGAAACTGCAACACCAGGACGGGAACAGCCAGAAGAACAAGAGAGGCGCTTTGGTTCTAAAATGGAAAGAATCACCTTGTTCCTGGGAGCCTTGTTCTTTCCAATTGCTTAAGGATGGTTCATTGACTGATAGTGCTAAGGCTACTTCTAAGTGTCTCTGGTACAGTTTGTCATCCAAGTTAACTCTGAAACAATTTGAAAAAACACTTCACTAAATTTTATGAACATGCTTCAATACAACGGTTTTTGTATTTGTTTATCTAAAAAATATATACCCGAGTCTTCTCACAAGATTAAGGACCACTTATAACAGACTTTAAAACAGTTTTTTAAAAAAACCAAAACGAAAAAATAAGCCAGCCTGTGGCAGCAATAACAACTGTTAAAACACACACTATCAGACAGAGCAGCAAGGCAAAAAAAGAGTTGCCCAAGCCCCAAGAGCTAAAGGGTCATCCAGGGCATGAAATGACTTTAGTAAGCTGGTTAAGATGGAGAAATCCTTTTCAATATTGGGACTCACAATCCTGGAACTTCCTCCCAATTTTCTTAGGAGTCATGGAGGAGGGACCAGGTTTAAGTTTGCACTAGTCATGTAAGTTGCAAGCATACTGCAAAATCTAAAACAAATCATGTTCTAACAATGCAAGCAAATTGCTTCCAGTACTAGGAAAAGCAACAATGCACTTATAATATTTGATTTGTATCTGACTCTACCCACTGGAGCTCAGAGCAGTTTATTCCTTTTTTTTCCTTACCTTTCGTTTGGTGATCTTTTCTTTAACACTATTTCCTCTTTGGGGACCTTCTTTTTCTCCTTCTTTAATTCAGAGTGCACACTCTTCAGCTTCTTGTTGGAAGGCACAGACACACTTGCAAAATCCTCATCTGTTTAATAAAAGCAGCTTACTTTGATTCCATGGAAGTTTATCAGTCATCAAAAACCCTGCATTTTCACAATACGCATCATAAAATACTTCTCAGCGTTCATTTAAATAGAATGCAGAATGAGAATAGAATGTGTACCAAGGAGGGGCACTGCCACAGCACTGTTGGCAACCTTCAGTCTCAAAAGACTATGGTATCGCACTCTGAATGGTGGTTCTGGCACAGCATCTAGTCTGGCTGAAAAGGCTGATTCGGGAGTGACAATCCCTTCCACACTGGGAGTAAATGTAGTATGTCCCTGGTCTGTCTCCCTGGCTATGAGCCTTCCTTCTTTGCCTCAGTCTGTTGGCCGAGTGTCTCTCCAAACTGGGAAAGGCCAAGCTGCACAGCCTGGCCCCAAGCAGGCCGCTCAGAGGCCAAGGTTTCCCATCTGTTGAGGTTCATTCCTAAGGCTTTCAGATCCCTCTTGCAGATATCCTTGTAGCGCAGCTCTGGTCTACCCATAGGGCAGAGCAATGGCAATACCCCCCCCCCGCGCACTAGCCTCTCCCAACTCCTGAAAGGCATCCAGTGTGGTAAAGGGTGTTCTGTCTCTTCCCTCCCCCTCCCCCACAATTATTAACAGTATTTATATACCGCTTTTCAACTAAAAGTTCACAAAGCGGTTTACAGAGAAAAATCAAATAACTAAATGGCTCCCTGTCCCAAAAGAGCTCACAATCTAAAAAGATGCAAATGAATACCAGCAGACAGCCACTAGAACAGACAGTGCTGGGGTGACAATGGCCTCTCCACCTTGCCAGGCAACACCTCAGCTGAGAAACGTGCATGGGGAAGACGGGACAGCTATGGGGGGAGAAGGGCCTGTGTGGAATATGAGAGGCTTGCAGTGCCTGGTGTCAAGAACCCCCCATCCCCAGACTGGGAACCAGACTGCATGTTATGCTCACAAAATATACGGTAGATCAGGTCTGATCTATGGTTCTCACAATGGAGAGAAGTGAAAAGCGGTGTGCCCCAAGGATCTGTCCCGGGACTGGTGCTTTTCAACCTCTTCATAAATGACCTGGAGACAGGGTTGAGCAGTGAGGTGGCTAAGTTTGCGGACGACACCAAACTTTTCCAAGTGGTGAAGACCAGAAGTGATTGTGAGGAGCTCCAGAAGGATCTCTCCAGACTGGCAGAATGGGCAGCAAAATGGCAGATGTGCTTCAGTGTCAGTAAGTGTAAAGTCATGCACATTGGGGCAAAAAATCAAAACTTTAGATATAGGCTGTGGGTTCTGAACTGTCTGTGATAGATCAGGAGAGAGATCTTGGGGTGGTGGTGGACAGGTCGATGAAAGTGTCGACCCAATGTGCGGCGGCAGTGAAGAAGGCCAATTCTATGCTTGGGATCATTAGGAAGGGTATTGAGAACAAAACGACTAGTATTATAATGCCGTTGTACAAATCTATGGTAAGGCCACACCTGGAGTATTGTGTCCAGTTCTGGTCGCCGTATCTCAAAAAAGACATAGTGGAAATGGAAAAGGTGCAAAAGAAAGCGACTAAGATGATTACGGGGCTGGGGCACCTTCCTTATGAGGAAAGGCTACGGCGTTTGGGCCTCTTCAGCCTAGAAAAGAGACGCCTGAGGGGGGACATGATTGAGACATACAAAATTATGCAGGGGATGGACAGAGTGGATAGGGAGATGCTCTTTACACTCTCACATAATACCAGAACCAGGGGATATCCACTAAAATTGAATGTTGGGAGAGTTAGGACAGACAAAAGAAAATATTTCTTTACTCAGCGTGTGGTCGGTCTGTGGAACTCCTTGCCACAGGATGTGGTGTTGGCATCTAGCCTGGATGCCTTTAAAAGGGGATTGGACAAGTTTCTGGAGGAAAAATCCATTACGGGGTACAAGCCATGATGTGCATTCGCAACATCCTGATTTTAGAAATGGGTTATGTCAGATTCCAGATGCAAGGGAGTGCACCAGGATGAGGTCTCTTGTTATCAGGTGTGCTCCCTGGGGCATTTGGTGGGCCGCTATGAGATACAGGAAGCTGGACTAGATGGGCCTATGGCCTGATCCAGTGGGGCTGTTCTTATGTTTCTCATGTCTGCCTAGTGAAGACACTGAGGACTCTCTCAGGACAAACATTGTTGGTGGAGTCTGAAGTGACATTCACTGGGGAGGAAGAGCAGCCACAGACCCCCTTTCTTTGTCAACCACCTAGTTAGTCTTCCTCAGTAGCTAGTAAGTGAATTGGCCCAGAAGCAGGTCAGCAAACAAGCAGATCAAAAATAAACTACCAAAGGAGAAGGCCGGCCTGCGGCTCCCCCCACCCCAAAGCAATCAGCACAAAAATCCATCCTGCTTTTATTGCCTCTCAGGAGTGCACTGCCAGTTCTGTACAGGAAGAGCCAGGATTATAAACTAAAAATCTAAATGGTAGAATCCACTTGAGACATCTCCCCTCCTTTTGTAAGTCACAGAAGTGATCTTGCATGCTCAAAGCACAACAGAAGCAAGAGACAGCAAGCACCAACAGGTCATCAGTTACTAAAAAGTAAACACTAGCGTAATGGTTCCCAAACTGTGCACTGTGGGATGTCCCCAGCAGCCTTTCCTTCACAGCTCTCCCAGGTGCTACCACCTTGAATTACACAAAATTACAGTTCCCAGGAGATGGCCGCACCCGAGGGAGCAAGGCAACGCTGCCGCTGCAAACTGGGTGCTGTGACGACGGTAAGTTTGGAAACTACTATACTAGAAAAGAGCAGGGTACGTATAACTGCTTCCATAAATCAAGCAATAATTCCAAACTGGACAAAAGCTGCTTCTCAAAGCAAGGACATGCGCTTGGTTAGAAAAACTGACTCTTCAAAAGCATCGCTCCTGGTGTGAGAAAAAGCTATAGTTCTGCTAGCGGAGGGCTTGTACTGAAATGTACACGATCAGGTTTGAGATGCCGATCAGCTACACGCGCCTGTGTGAAACTTTCACTCGTGAACCGAGTCTGGCAAAAGAAAAGACGCTGCGACGCTGTGCCCGCTTCCCTGGGAGTAGACGATCGTGTTCAGAACGGGACTGCTTCCGAGTAAACATCCACCGCGTTGCACTGTCATACATCATTCCGTAAATCTGCGTTTGCCCAGCTAGTCTTCTTTTGTTCTGCACAAGCTGAAGCCTGTTTTGCAGCCTTCCTGCAGACGAGCTCCCCCCTCTTCGGACACTGCGGTTCACTGCCGAGCACTTACCGTCGTCGTCTGTGCCGCCAGACTGAGAATAATCCACCGCCTTCCTGCACCTGGAAAGGCAAAAGCGCAGAGCAAGAGGAGTTACTGCACGTGCGCAGAGAGCCGCCCGCCAGGCGTCTCCGGGCCCCGTCGAGACAGCCGCCTGCGTGCCAGAGCCCGGGGACCGCCTCCCAGCAGCGCAGCCCGCGGGAACGGGCAGGCGCGCCCCCCCAGGAGGCCTCTGCGACCGCCTCCCCACCCCGGCGCGGCGCTCGCCCCTCGGCACAGCTGCGCTGGCGCGGGCGGGCGGGCGGGCGGGACCGCGCCTCAGTAGCGAGGAGCGCGACCCACTAGGCGGCTGAGGGCGCGGCGCCAACCCGCTTCCCGGCACCGGGTTGCTGTGCCGCCCGGCGGGGCCTTCTCCTCGCAGCTGGAGCTCTGCGCGTGCTCAGAGGCCCTCTCGGCCGCGCCGGCGTCGGGGAGCAGCTCACCTGCGCGCCGGCCTCGCCGCCATCGCCGCGCCGCCTCCGTCCGTCCGTTGGTGACAGGCGGCGCGCGCGGGGCGTCGACGTCACTTGGCGGCGCGGGGGGCGGGACTTCCGGCCGTCGCGGCGCTGCTTCCGGAGTGGCGGCAGAGGCGCGAGGGAGCAGCTGAGGAGGCGAGGCGAGTGTGCGTCGCTGGGCGGCCGTCGAGCGCGCGCGGGTGGCGGCGACGTAGCCGGAGGGGGGTGAGCGGCCCCTCCCTTCGGAGCCATTCGGCTCCGTTTTGACCCCCCCGCCGGGATTGGCTAGGAAGGGAAGGGCCGGGCCGGGCCGGGCCGCTCGCCCCCTCCCTGCCGGGCTGGCTGCTCTGCCCCCTCCGTCTACGCCACCGGCACTCTGCACATGCTCAGCAGCCCTCTCGCTCGGGCCTCGCGTCTAGCCGCTGCTGAGGAGACAGGTGAGCGGCTCGCAGCTCTGCGGCCTGCACCGCGTGCAGGTGGAGCCTCCAGCCAGGCGCGTCCCTCCAGGCTGCCCTCGCGCCAGCAGCAGCGCCTGGAGAAGCCGCCCTGGAAGCCTCCAGGCCGAGGCATCAGCTGGAGCCTTGGAAAGGGCCTGCGGGCAGAGCCTCCTCCTTCAGGAGTCCGCAAGAGCCTCCTTGTGGCGGCTGCAAAAACCGCTTCGTGCAAACGTGTCCTGAGGCAGCTGCGACCAACTGTCCCTGCGTGTCCTGCAGGTGTTGCTGTTAGTGCCACACGCAGCCGCGTTGGCGCTCAGTGGGGCGAAGACCGGCAGAGAAAAGCGTCCTGTTGCCACAGGCTGCACTGCCAGGGAAGGCGGGTTTGTCTCAGCAGCCTGGAGGAGGAGCAGTCGGTGCAGAAGCGGCACTCGCTGGAACGCCCCTTCTGCTCAGCTGTTCATTCTGGCCCCTGGCTGTCCTGGTCACGCAACGCGCTCTCCGCTTTGGCTTCTCGCCCATAACTTAAGGAGCATCGTGGGGACCCGATGTCAGGCTGTTTGGACTTTCAGCTGAGATAAATGTGTGTCTCAATCAGCTGCTGGACTTTGAAGGGAAAGTAAAGATTCACTTTTGTTTTAAATCTTCAGAACTTGAAGTCTTCTGGAGCTACATCCTACACATGCTTACTTGGGAGTAAGGCACACTGGGACTTCCAAGTAAACCTGCACAGAGACAGTTTTTAAGAGCTAGAACTACAGCAAGTTTCACAGTGTTCCTTTTGATTAATCTTATTCTCAGGTTTTGCTGTGGCCTGGAACAAAGTTTTATCATTGTGTCCTCCATTCAGAGCTCACACATGGAAATCTCTAACTCTGCCATTCTTTACAGCACAGGTGTCCAAACTTTTCAGCAGGAAGGCCACATCATCTCTCTGACACTCTGTCAGGGGCCAGGAAAAAAAGAATTAATTTACATTTAAAATTTGAATGAATTTACATAAATGACTGTGTTAGAGATGGAACGTGAATGAATGAATGATCTTGCAGTAGCTCAAGGCCTATAAAAAGGCCTTGCAAAAAGCAAGACCAACCTTTCCTTCACTGCTGCTGCTGCATCACAGATGTGGAACAGCAAGCAGTGGAGGGAGCCCTCATCCCATAGCTCATGTGAGAGGTTGAACAGTTGCTCTCATGTTGAGAGCAGTTGCATTGGACCAGCATGGGCTTCAACAAGTCTCTGGAGGGCCAGAGGCTCATTGGAGACTGGGGGCTCTCCACGGGCCAGATTGGAAGTCCCCAAGGGCCATGAGTGGCCCCCGGGCCAGGGTTTGGGCACTCCTGCTTTACAGCATAACTTAAATCATGCTGTTCATGATGGTTCATTTCAAATTATTCATGTACCGCCAGGGTTACCTTTTCCTGCACATTCACTTGAAGGACTAATGATATAACATTTTCATTTGCTTAGAATGCAGAAAGCCTTAAAAATGAAGGCCAACCAAGGGAAAATCTGCAGTAAGGAGAGAGATTTTGTGTATGAATTCAGCACTGGAAATCAGCATTTTGTGCTTACAATTCCACTGACGTTCCCAGTGCAAGAAAACGCTAGCTATTTGCATGGGCGTGTCATGCTCCTTCACAGCTTGCCATGCTTCGTAGAAGACGGTGAGGATTTCTTGTATAAATAATTTGCCTTATATGAGGTCATTCTGAGGGTGGGCACAAGTGTGGTGCTGGAGGGCTGTTGTTCATCTGTCAATGTAAAAGAGGGGTTATTTGCCATTTTGGATCTTCTTGTGTGGTTATTTTGGACATGCTTGTACACAGTTGGTTCCTATATAATCATAGTAGCCAGAAACACGTTTTACAATTGGAATCTGATTTAATGACAGTTACACCAAGATCTATGTGTTCCCCATCTGTTTTTTCATGTGTGATAGCTGAAGATTTTAAAAATAGTTGCAGATAAGTTTATAACATTTTTGATGTTTTAAAGAAACGATGTAATGGTTTGAGCAAACAGGCTGTAGTTCTATGCACATTGACCTGGACATAAATGCCATTAAACAAAGTGGGACTTACTCCCAAGGGCACATGCACAGAATTGGATTGCATGTTTAAGAATGAATGTACACTCCTTAGAAGAAATGATGGCTGTGATGTAAACATCGACTGATTACCCCCTCTTGCTAAATAACAGACTTAAAGGAAGCTCTCAAAAAATTCATTGAGGAGGAAACCATAAACTATTATGACAGAGAAGCAGAAGCAGCCCTGGAAGCTGTAAAATCTGGCCAAGTGGATTTGCACCAGCTGGCAAATGCTTGGGCCAGAACTTATACTGAGGTAAGAAATGTCCATAATGTTTATAGAGTTCATGTTTAAGTGCTAAGTAACTAATGAGCATTCCTCAAAAATGTGCTGTCTACACGGAAATAAAAAGTAGTCATGAGAAATCCGAAGAGAACTAGAATCGGCAAGTAGGAGAAAAATGTTGTGAGCATAAAGTAGCACAAAAACAACGTGACAAGAAGTTATTCACATTTGTATCCTGCCTTTCCTTTGTTGAGCTGTTGGTGATATATGTGGATACAGGTTCCTCCTTCTCATCCTTGCAGAGGCCCTTTGAGATCGGCTGACCCAGTGGTTCCCAAACTTTTTAGCCTCGCGATCCACCTGAAAAATGTTTCATTTTATCAGCTGTTCAGTCTTTTGTGGCTATAATGGTGATTCGGCAACAGTGCTCCCTCCAAGTAGCAGGCTGTTTAAATCCTTAATGCATGCAGACTGATCTGCCTGTCAATTTCACGAACCACCAAAATTTGGGTCATGATCCACTGGTGGGCTACAAACCCACCGTTTGGGAACTGCTGAGCTAAGGAGGATAGTGGCTGACCCCAGGTGGCTTGGTATTACTTAACATTTTGAATGAAGACATTCTTATGCTAAGTATGAAAAAATGAAGAAAATAAAAAATGGTGTGAGAAAGAGAAGAATTCAAAGCTTTGTGGACTAATTGCCTACTTTTTTAATGACTTCAGTGCTTAAATTGTTTGGTTTTTTAACGAAGATTTATATTCCAATGTTTGTTGTCCAAAGAGGTATCACTTCAGAGAACTGGAACCGACTTAAATAAGTTGTAGATAAAATATAAGCAAAATAGCTTAGGGGGGAGAAACAATACATAAGAACAGTGATTCTCAAACTGGGGCGTCGCAATGCCCCTTAAGGGGTGGGGAGGGGGGAAGGCAGAGACGTGATCCCCTGGATCGTACCTCTGCTCAGGGCTCAGGGGTGCACTTCCATTCACCCCCACCTGCAGCAGCCTCCAAAGGGTCAGAGGAGCCTGGCACCAGCCTCAGCAAGGCTCTCCATGCAGTGCAGACCCCTGCAGAATGCAATTGCAACCACTTCCGGTTTTGCGATTGAGAAACAGGAAGGGGTCACAATCGCATTTTGCAGAGGTCCACACCGCATGGAGAGCCTTGCTGAACTGGCAGCAGGCTCCTCTGATCCCCAGGAGGCTGCTGCAGGCAAAGGGGTGAGGGGAAGCGTGCCCCTGCGCCCCTCCACAACAGCGCAGTGCTGGGCGTCATGCTGCTGCCTTCCTCCCACCCATGCAAGGACTTACAGGCTCTCAAATTCTACCAGAGGGTTTGGAAACCACTACATAAGAAGGTTTCAAAGGCTCAATGTTCAGAATGTAATCAAATTAAAATATAATGAACACCTACGGACAGGTACAACCTTGTTATACGTGGATTTTTTTAAGACGGATTTGACTCAACACAAACAAACAAATGAGAAGGAATGTGCTGATCCCTGGAGAAATGGAAAAATGCACCCCTTTAAAATCACAGTTTAAAAAACTGCTTTTTACTGTTGTAGAGAGACAGTCATGCAAGTGATTACATGCATCACTTGTAATATCTAAAAAAATTAGATAGAAAAAATCTGTGGATAATTAGGTTTATCTCAGCTGTGATGAGAAGTACCCTTTAAATTAAAGAAAAACATTTCTTTAATAATGCCAGAGCGGGCAGCCGGCTGACAATCCATCAATCATTAAGAACAGCCGCACTGGATCAGGCCATGTGCCCATCTAGTCCAGCTTCCTACATCTCACAGCGGCCCACCAAATGCCCCAGGGACCACACCAGATAACAGGAGACCTGCATCTTGGTGTCCTCCCTTGCATCTGGCATTCTGACATAGCCCATTTCTAAAATCAGGAAGTTGCACACGCACATCATGGCTTGTACCCCGAAATGGATTTTTCCTCCAGAAACTTGTCCAATCCCCTTTTAAAGGCATCCAGGCGAGATGCCGTCACCACATCCTGTGGCAAGGAGTTCCACAGACCGACCACTCACTGAGTAAAGAAATAATTTCTTTTGTCTGTCCTTACTCTCCTAACACTCAATTTTAGTGGATGTCCCCTGGTTCTGGTGTTGTGTGAGAGTGTAAAGAGCATAATTTTGTATGTCTCAATCATGTCCCCCCTCAGGCGTCTCTTTTCTAGGCTGAAGAGGCCCAAACGCCGTAGCCTTTCCTCATAAGGAAGGTGCCCCAGCCCCGTAATCATCTTAGTCGCTCTCTTTTGCACCTTTTCCATTTCCACTATGTCCTTTTTGAGATGTGGTGACCAGAACTGGACACAATACTCCAGGTGTGGCCTTATCATAGATTTGTACAACGGCATTATAATATTAGCTGTTTTGTTCTCAGTACCTTTTCTAATGATCCCCAGCATAGAATTGACCTTCTTTACTGCCGCTGCACATTGGGTCAACACTTTCATCAACCTGTCCACCACCACCCTAAGATCTCTCTCCTGATCTGTCACAGACAGCTCAGAATCCATTAGCCTATATGTGAAGTTTTGATTTTTTTGCCCCAGTGTGCTTGACTTTACACTTACTTACATTGAAATGTATCTACCATTTTGCTGCCCATTCTCCCAATTTTGGAGAGATCCTTCTGGAGCTTCTCACAATCACTTCTGGTCTTCACCACTCGGAAAAGTTTGGTGTCCTCTGCATTCTCTTTGCAGGCTTCACTGCTTCCCTTCCCCCTGAAAGAAGGCTAAATGGCAGTGATTATCACTGGGGCTCCTGGTGAAGGGAGGGATTGCTGCCTCCTTGTGAAACCTAAGCACTTGGAGAGAGACTGATTGCCTCTGTGTGCATTACAAAAGGTTAGCAAGGCTGTTTTTAAATCACCAGAGCAAAGAGACTTTGTTTTTTAAATTGATTTGATTTAGTGCTTTTTTTGCCATCCACTTGAGTTCTTGGAAGGAAACCCTCATGAATAATGAGACTCAACTAGTATACCATTTTTAATATACATGTTTTTTGAACGGAATAGGTTTTCATTTTCACATGCAGGTGTCACACCCTCATTTTGTTTTTTTAGGCTACGTTGGAACATGCGCGACCTGAAGATCCCAGCTGGGATGAAGACTTTGCAGATGTTTATCATGATCTGATTCATTCTCCTGCTTCAGAAACTCTGTTAAATCTGGAGCACAACTATTTTGTTAGCATCTCAGAATTAATAAGTGAAAGAGATGTAGAACTGAAAAAACTACGAGAAAGGTATTCTTGTTCTTGTAATCTGGCATCTTATTTGACAGATAATACCAACCAACACACATTTGCTGCCTTAAAAGGTAGACCCCTTCCTGAGTATATTTGGGGCAGTGATCCTAAAAATGGCATAAGTTATGCCTTACCATGTCTAGATTCAAGATTTGGCATAACCTTGTTAGTGAATGGTTTAAGCAGTTTCCCTGTGAGGAAGCCTCTGCCATGGCTTTCTCACGAGGAAGCTGTTTGAACCATTCGCTAACAAGGCTATGCTGCATCTCCAGAACTAGATGTGAGAGGGCAAAACCAATGCCATTTTTGGAATCGGCATCCCAAATTCACATAACCACCATAGACATTGAAAAAAGATTTCCTGACCCTTAATTTTACAGGCCTGTATAATTCTGTGTGTTTTAAAAAATTACCATCTTAGATTTAAAGTCTACCAGGAGCCAAAGATCAGCTAAGAACTCCTTGCCACAGGATGTGATGATGACATCTGATCTAGATGTCTTTCTAAGGGGATTGGACAGATTTCTGGAAGAAAAGTCCATCACGGGTTACAAGCCATGATGGGTATGTGAAACCTCCTGGTTCTAGAAGTAGGCAGTCTTAGAATGCTAGATGCAAGAAAGTGGCAACAGGATATAGGTATTTTGCTGTCTTGTGTGCTCCCTGAGGCATCTGGTGAGCCGCTCTGCGATATAGGAATGTGGGCTAGATGGGCTCCCTTTGGCCTAAATCAGTGGGGCTCTTCTTATGTTCTTAACAGGCTTAAGCTAGCCCTAGTGGAATTTTTGACTCTTCCTTTTGATCAACTAATTTACATGTCATATAAAGGTTTTTGAAACTTTGCTATGGAATTGCTTATCAATTAAAAACACATCTGGCTCCCCTTTGGACTTTTTGGAACTACAGTTGTGCATTGCTTAACAACCTAATGATGGACAGCATATACGACAGTGGTCAAAGCACAACAAAGAGGTTCTTAGTGAGACAGTCAGGTATCCCATAGCCTGCAACAGAGTGTCTGTTTACACAACAAAGAAGCTCATAATGCAAAGAAGAGGCAATCTATCCCTGTAGCCTGTGCATCCAGCTTGTGTCTGGCAGGGATTGTATATTTACAAAACAAAGGCACTAGATGGGGCTGAATGTTTGCTTAGTGACCTATTCGCATTACAACAGGGATCGGATAACGTATCCCCATCATCAAGTGACACACACCTGTAGTCCTGATTCAGTGGTGGTTGGTGCCCAAACCCCGGCCCTGGGGCCACTTGCGGCCCTCAAGGACTCCCAATCCGGCCTTCAGGGAGCCCCCAGTCTCTAATTAGCCTCTGGCCCTCTGGAGACTTGCTGGAGCCCACACTGGCCTGATGCAACTGCTCTCAGTGTGACGGCCAACTGTTCAACCTCTTGAGTGAGCTGTGGGATGAGGGCTTCCTCCATTGCTTGCTGTTTCATGTCTGTGATACAGCAGCAAAGGAAAGGCTGGCCTTGCTTTGTTGTTGGCAACCTTCAGTCTCAAAAGACTATGGTATAAGCCTACAGCACCCAGTATTCCCAGGCGGTCTCCCATCCAAGTACTAACCAGGCCTGACCCTGCTTAGCTTCCAAGATCAGATGAGATTGGGCATGTGCAGGGTAACAGTTGCAAGACTTTTTATAGGCCTTGAGCTATTGCAAGATTTTCATTCATTCATTAAGTTACATCTAATATATTCATTTATGTAAATTTATTCAAATTTGAAATGTAAATTAATGCTTTTTTTCCTGGCCCCCAACACATTGTCAGAGAGATGATGTGGCCCTCCTGTCAAAAAGTTTGGACACCCCTGGTTTAGATCTTAACCATTAATAACGTAATGTAATTTTTTAAAAATGCTGTTTGCAAATACAGCATGAAAGCAGGTTACTGTTAAACAGATAAGGACCTCAACAAGTGGGAAACCCTGGCCTCTGAGCGGCCCGCTTGGAGGCAGGCTGTGCAACATGGCCTTTCCCAGTTTGAAGAGACACTTGGCCAACAGTCTGAGGCTAAGAGGCAAAGAAGGAAGGCCCATAGCCAGGGAGACAGACCAGGGACAGACTGCACTTGCTCCCAGTGTGGAAGGGATTGTTGCTCCCGAATCGGCCTTTTCAGCCACACTAGACGCTGTTCCAGAACCACCTTTCAGAGCACGATGCCATGGTCTTTCGAGACTGAAGGTTGCCAACTAGTATACCTGTAAGAAGTTTATTTTAAATTAGAAAGTAGACTGATGGGTGGGAATTGTTTTACTGCTGAAGTTATTTATGTGGTTGAGTCTTACTATAATATCAGTTTGTTTTAGGGGAAAGATTGCTGTTTATTATATATTAAGAGAAAAGGCGGTTATATACAGGAGGCTACTTGTTTTTGCTATGGGTCCTTGTTTCTAGGCAAGGTGGTGAAATGGATACAGTTATGCAAGAACTGGGGAAGTCATTAACGGATCATGACGTAAACATGCTGGCAGCTCAGCACTTTGAATCCCAGCAGGTAAGTGGAGTCATCCAATTCAAATAAATTGTTCAGATAAATGGTTGTTTTAAAAAATGGACTGAGTTCAATCTTATCTTTCAGGTGTTGGAGACCAAGTGGAACAATGAGCTGATACAAACCACAGCAATCCAGAAACAAGAGTATCAAGAGTGGGTGATAAAACTGCATCAGGACTTAAAAAATCCAAACAGCACTATTGGGTACTTATTTTACCCTACTGAAAGTTGCATGTGCAGTGGTCATCTCCTGGATCAGCCCTGGGCATCTGTCCAGCAGTGTCAGCCTGCCTTGTAAAGTGGGATGACCCTACGCAGACCTGATCTCTTGCACTCTGAGTAGTTATGTCACTCTAAAAGGGGCAAATTGAGATTTCCTGAAGCAGTCCATGCCATGACTAGCAGGCAAAGGACATGCCCAGAATCATTGCCCTTCCTGGAAAGCACAGCCCATCTCTGAGTCCTGGTGTGCAGGACAATGGGGAGGGCAGGATGCCAGGAATTGGCATTAGTGGGGCTATCCTACAGTAGTACTGAGGATAGCTGCGCGTTCTGGGAAACCTTTGATAAGTATGTATTTTAGGATCAAAAAACTTTGTACGAGAAGAGTCAAGGTTTTTATGTTTTCCATTATAAAACATGTGCGGAAAAAAGCATGGGAATTATATATAAAGATTCCCACCTTATCGTTTGCATTATGCAGGCAGCAAACGCATTCCACAGTCTAGTGTATTGTGCTTGTGAACAGTGTTGCCTCTGCACACCCACTTTCCCTTGTCTTTCAGCCTCCATCTATCTGCAACTTGGGTCAAACTGAGGCTGAAGTCGGTGATATACCAAACATCAATAAAATCTATGTTTGCAAATACTGACCCCTTTTGACCACTAGCCTCCTGCATCACTCCTCTTAATCTTGTGCTGCTGAACTTATTTGCATTCCTGAGACTTGTGCCTCTGTTTTGAAGGTTTAATTCATTTTTGCAAGGGACGGGGCTTGCCAGTTTTATAAAACTGTGTCTAGGCTGCCATGTCTTGAGCTTCAGTGTTCCTCAGCCTGCAGAGGAGGAAGATTGGGGCTGAAGGACCAAGGAGGTGTGAAGGCTGAGCTATAAGTTGAAAAGCAGTATATAAATATTCATAAGTGCACACACTACGCAAGACTGTAAGAACACACGTACTGTTTACGGGACATGTAGTCGTACTTGGGCACCTTAACATTCTTATGTTTTCTTGTGCATGTGTGGATTTGTAGTTTTTGACATATGAAGAAAAGATAATCATGATATGTTTTGGGTTAGCAGAATTTGATTGCAAACAGCATGAAGGCTATAGATCAAAGCAAACCTCCTAAAACTGCCATTGAGATTCTTTAGTTGCAGTCCTTACCATCTTTGTTTTAATGAACCTTGATTTAACAAACTTTAGAAACAACTTATAGTTTCTGCTTCATTAATAAGTAGTCATTCGCATTTTGTACCTGAATGTCTCCATTGATTTCAGTATATTTGAACGGACCATCAGCATTAACAGGCACCCCTTCCCCCATTCATCAAATAGAGGGTTTATTTTTTTAAGGAAGTCTATATTAGGGCTTTCTGTAACTACTGGATAGTTGGGCACTAAATACCTTATTTTGTTTTGAATGATTATGCCTGAGACCTTCATGGTGCCTTCCTTGTTCTTGTCCAGGCTGCTGGGAGGAGGGAACAAGTGGCTTATTTTGCCATTTGTTGAGCATCCTGGAATGTGCTTGCCTTCCTCATGGAGGAAGGGGCTCTAGCTCGGTGGTGGAGCAGGCACATGGCATGAGAGTGGAGCAGTGCATGTGGCAGCATCTCCACATAGTCCTGAGAAGGGCCCCGTCTTAAAACTCAGGAAGCTGGTGTCATTCAGAGTTGACTGTTGTGATCTAGATGGATCAGTGCTCTAACTTAGTATGTAACACAGTCTTACAGGTTCACAGAATGGACAGCCAGCAGAAGATCATTCTAGGTCTATTGATCTGATCCAGGAGTCCTTAAAAGTTAGCAGAAGCTTCCAGAATGTCAGTTTGCCTTTCTATCTTTTGCAGTCCAAGTGATTAGAGAGTATTCACCTAGGCATAAAACACTGTTTTATGTTGGAAGAAATTCCAGATTATGTTGGAAGAAAACACTGTTTCAGTTGGAAGAAATTAATAAAAACTGAGGAAGCTGCTTATCATGAATTGTTTTTCTTCATTTCTTTCAGTGATGAACTAAAAGTTCAACCCAGTCAATGGAGGGAATCTGTGGAAGGAAATGGAAGACTGTTTGAAGACCAGAGACAACTGGAAGAAAGTTTCACAATTCATTTGGGTAAGTGAAATGATATCCACATAGCATCTTACTCAGAGTCTGTTCTCACAGCCCTGTGTTAATGAATCTAGAGGCGGTGGCAGTTGAGTGTTTTGGTGGATTTCTGTGTGTTGACTGTGCTTGTTTACAGATACAGATTGAGCTGTTTTGGTACACACGCAGAGCACGCAGGATCACATTTTGGGAAATACATTAACTTAGGATCTGAACCCCTGGTCATACATTCAGAGGACTGAGTTTGTCTGAAAAGTGATTAGATATTTATTTACTTATTTAAAAGATTCCCGCTTTTCTAAAACTCAAAGCTATGTACAACAAAGGAATAAACATACAGAAAATAAAACATCTAAATAAAAGCATTAAAATAAAACCAATTGAAACAATTAAGCAATTCAAGAGCAGGTTAAGATAAAATTGCGACAACATAAAGCAGCAACAGGAGTTAAGGGTCCCTAGAAAGTTACTCCCTCCTCAAAGTCGAGCAAAACAAATAGGCCTTGACACCCCATTGGAAGCCATGTAATGAGGGGTCTGTCCTCCAGGCTTCTGGTAGCTGATTTCAGAGAAGTGGTGCCACAACAGAGAAGGCCCTGCACTTTGTTGTCATCCCCTTGACTTCAAACAGTAGTGATATCCTAAGAAGTGCCCTCTCTGATGATCGTAGGGAATGTGCAAGATTGTATGGGGAGAGATGATCCTTGAGGTATTGCTGTCCTATACCATAGAGAGCTTTAAAGATTATCACCAACACCTTGGAAAGGAATGAACAGCCAGTGTAGCCTTCAGAAGAATAGCGGGCTCAGCATGCAGAGCCCCAGTGGCCAAACAAGCCGCCATCTTCTGCACTTCCATTGTTTTCTCCTTTTGGGGCCATTCTGTGATGCCCTGCAAAATGGGTGAAGCCACACACATTCTTCCTGATGTTCCTTTTTGATTCATTGTAGGAGGAAGACTACAGTAAGTTTGTATAGATAGTGTTAGGGAGTTGCATATTCTGTATATTGGGAACTAAATGTCTTGGATTACAGAGGAGAACTTAAGAGCCTCCACTTGGTGTCTCTTTCCTGCCAAATCAGGGCCTAGTGCAGAAGAAATGTCCCTGACCTTCTGATTGTGGTTCTGCTTCTACCACCCCAGGCTCTCCTTCTGTGCAAGAGTCTTTGGTGGGAGAGCCCTCGCAGTCCCCCTGACCTGTGCTAACATGTACTCTAAAGTTAGTTTCCCCGTTGTATACAGCCAAGTCTGGAGTTAGCAAAATCTCTGATTTCCATGCTGTGCCTAATGCCTGGATTAGTAACTTTTCCTGCTGTAGATTTTGTGTAACCAAAGATAAATGCCCATATGTACCGTCTAGGTTCAGTATTGCACATGGAATAAAAAGCAAAACGTTCACTTTATTATGTGTTCGTAAATGTTGCCTCTTGGTCTAACTACGTTTGTATGTTCTGATGTGGGGGGGGGAGAGGGTGATGTTGTGGATTTATTCTATGTGCATTTCACAAGTCACCCAGGATATATTAACCCTTTTGAGGTGATCAGGCAAGTGGTTTGAGCAGGGCCCCCCAAACTATGGCCCATGGGCCACATCTGGCATTTTGATGGCTTACTGAGCTCAGTGGAATTATAATTACATGCATGCTCCCCACCACCGCATACCATCTTTTTCCTACTCGATGAAGTGATTGCTGGGTTATGTCGTCCCTATTGGGAGCTCAGCTGAGAGAGAGGGAGGTTGGGGACCTCTGGGCTGGAGGTTGGAAGCTGCAATTTGGTGACACTGAGCACTTAATCCTTGTGATGATCTCTATTCCTCCTTCAAGAAATGAGGCAGCTGCTGCTTTGTAGCGTGTTCTAGGGTGGCTTTGGTCCCAACATTACAGAGAGGGCAAAATGATGGGCAGTTGGTTACTAAGTGGGATGCTTTTATTCATCCTTCCCCCCCCCCTTCCTTTTTACCTTACTCAGGAGCACAACTGAAAACAATGCACAACCTGAGACTGTTGAGGGCCGACATGTTGGACTTCTGTAAGCACAAGCGCAGCCATCGCAGTGGGGTCAAACTCCACCGACTACAGACAGCCCTGTCCCTCTACTCGACATCTCTCTGTGGCCTTGTGTTGCTCGTGGACAATCGCATCAGTTCATACAGTGGGATCAAAAGAGGCAAGTCCTTCCTCACAGAAATTTGATTTTTTGTTGTTGAATTGAATGCTAAAATTATTGCAAAAACATCAACTCCTTTACCCAATGGGAGATAGAAGTGAATTTAATTGCATCCTGTTGATTGTGTGGCTGGAAGTTCTCATACATTGGTGAATTTACTTGCCAACTCATTAATGGACCAGACCAGTATTAACTGTAGATCCCTCTCCAAGTGGCACATGACTGAGCTCCTAGCCTGAGCTCCACATTCAGATGGATTGTCTGACATGTGTATAGCACTCAGTCACTTGTGCCCGCATGCAGGTCCTGTTGCCTTCGTTCCTGAATCAGGGTTAACCTGAAGTCCTGCACCCATCAGAGGCCCTGGCTACTTCCCAACATGAAAATGAGCAAGGGCTCCCTCCACTGTTTACTGTTTCACTGTTTACTGTTTTACTGTTGCCCATGTGATGCAGCAGTGGCAGTGAAGGAAAGGCTGGCCTTTCTTTGTGCAAGGTCTTTTATAGGCCTTGAGCTATATAGCAAGACCTCTATACATTCCTATAAGTTCCCTCTCTAATATATTCATTTATGTAAATATATTCAAATTTGAAATGTAAATTATTTTTTTCCTCGGCCCCCGACACAGTGCCAGAGAGATTATGTGGCCTTCCTGCCAGGGTGGTGTAGTGCTTTGGGAGGTGAACTTACACCTGGAAGATCCAGGTTCGAATCCCCCCTTCAGCCATGAAATTTCCTGGGTGACCTTAGGCCAATCACTTTTTCTCAACCTCACTTCCTCACAGGGTTGTGAGGACAAAAAGAGGGGAGCAGCTGTGTACACCATCCTAAGCTCCTTGGAGGAAGGGTGGTATAAAAATGTGAAAAATAAATAAAAAGTTTGGACACCCCTGTTTTAGACCAGGAGTGCCCAAACCCCGGCCCTGGGGCCACTTGCAGCCCTCGATGCCTCAGGGGAGCCCCCAGGCTCCAATTAGCCTCTGGCCCTGTGGAGATTTGTTGGAGCCTGCTCTGGCCCGATGCAACTGATCTCAGCGTGAGGGCGACTGTTTGACCTCTCACGTGGGCTGTGGGATGAGGGCTCCCTCCACTGCTTGCTGTTTCACAGCTGTGATGCAGTAGCGGCAGCAAAGGAAAGGCCAGTCTTGCTTTGTGCAAGGCCTTTCATAGGCCTTGAGCTATCACAAGACCTTCATTCATTCATTTAAGTTCATCTTTAATATACTCATTTATGTAAACTTATGTAAATTTATTCAAATTTTAAATGTAAATTAATTCTTCCCCCCTCCCCCCCAGTCCTCAACGCAGTGTCAAGAGACCTGATGTGGCCTTCCTGCCAAAAACCTTGGACACCCCTGTTCTAGACTGGAGTACACCAACACACATACCCCAAATTTGCAGAATCACTGTGCCCTGGGTTATTCTGGGGCTTGTTTTTCCCATGCACAAAGGAAATTCTAAACATTGGTTTGGGTGGAATATGCAGTCTTTGTGACACTTTTCTTCCTTCCCCATTGAGAGGTCCCCCAGCTTCACGTGTGTTGAGGCTCCCAAAAGCTGTAGTGTGGGGGAGAGGTGAGGCAGAGGCTCACTGGGGTAATTGAGGTTGCAGGCAGTACCTAAGAGCTCCCTTCCCTGGTTCTGAATGGAAAGGTTGACCTGGGAAACCTGCCAGTCATTCCCGCCCCAAGATTCTGTTGATCTGCGGGGGGGGGGGGGGCTTCCTGCCTGGAAGCAGAGAGGGGAGCCCATTCCCTTCAGGGAAACCCCAGTTCCTTGGTTGAAGAGCAGTACAGATTCAGTTCTTGGAATCCCCACAGATGTTGAAAACCGCTGATAAAGAAATCCGTGGTCAAACCCACAGAGGACCTCCTGGACGTGATAAACAGCAGTCCCTGTAAAAAGGCTTGGACAATTATTCTGAGTCGTAGGGAGGCCATGGCTTCCTCACAACTCAGAAGAGTGCCCGGGAGCTTTCCCTCTTACATTTGGGAAATCCTCTGTGGGTCCTCCTGCCACGTATTCAGAACCCATCGTGGGTTAAATCTGCAGGTAAGGAGTACCCACTGTACTGCAGAAATTGTTGCAGAAAAGCATGGGGGGAAAAGTTGGTGAAAGTTGGGACAGGAAACCCTGGTTCAGGATATACCCAAACTAAGAAACATCCTACCCTGAGAAAAGCAAAACCCCAGAGGGAACTGACTCCTTTTCTGGCAGTAAGAGCTGCTGTGACTTCTGCGGACCCAGGAAATCTGCCAAGGGATGATTGGCAGGGCAGGAGGAGAGACTGGCACGGCTTGTGCCATGGAGAAATCCCTGCTTTATGGTGAGTGTGTGGTCACAAATCCCACCTGAGTTGAAACCCATGAATGTATTTTCCTACAGAATATGTGCACGCTTGGTTTGTACCTTCCTCTGTGGTTAGGGCGTGACAAAAATAATTACGTATCTTCCTTTCGACTGAACCAGCGTGCTCCAGCATGCCCTGAAAATTAGAGACCTTCTCATTAGAAACTCTTTGTCCCGTACACTTTCGCCGGGGGGGGGGGAGGAGAGGAAGAACCCAGCCAGTGACTTCCTTTTTTATGGAAGGAGCCTGCAAGCAGACAAATCCTCAGACCTTTCTTTCAGCCTTTAACTCTTTGGCCTAATTCTCACTGAAGTGGTAAACCTCTGCCTGAGCTGTACCACTACAGACTTCAGACAGCAGGTGAGGGAAAAATGTGGCAGAACGCATCTCTGTATTTTAAAAAATCATCCTTAGACAATGAACTAGCCTGTCAGGAATAAAGCTAGATGAGAACCCTCCTCCCTGACATCCAGCCTTTTGTTCGCAGGGAGTATCCTTACATGGCAAGACTTTGACCTTGATCTCAAACTTTCTTTGTTTCAGATTTTGCCACAGTTTGCCAGGAGTGTACTGACTTCCACTTTCCTGGGATTCAGGAGCAGCTCGAAGTTGTTCAGCAGGTTGTACTTTATGGCCGCGTCCAGCACAGCAGCAAGTCCAAGAGGCTGCCTGGTCAGTAAGCATTGGAGTCGCTCTCCTTGCATGTGCGTCTTTCCAAGCCAATAAAACAGAGATAATGTACACACTTTAAAATGCAAGGCCAAGGAGTACTTACTTTTGTTTGTGTGCTGTATAAGATTGCAGCACGCTTGTTATCGCTGCAGTTCCCATTTATTTCATTGGGGTTGTTCCTGAACACTAAAAGCACACACTCCAGTCATGGTGGCAAAGTAATCCACAGTCAGGATTGTAGTCACAGTTGATTAGTTGCATTTGAAATGATATAGTTAGCAAAACCTTTTGCTGGGAATAGGATTACTACTAATGTAGGCATGTACATACATGCATCTATGTACATATGCAAAGAACAGGGTGGGTAGCAAGTTATCACATTGGAAAGCAGGGCTAAATGATACAACCAAGTTTAGTTCTCAAAATGTCATTCAGTTAAAATCCAATGCAAACAAGACCTAACAAAATCACAACTCATTTAATGTAACTGGTTTTGCCCTCCAGGCCCCCTTCCAGTGATGTTTCATTGCTAAATACATTTCTCAAACCTTCCCTCCTAAAGAAGGCTCCTTTAAGAGGCCAGCAAAGTTTACCTTATAGCCTCACCTAATGTCCTTCCTCCACTAGTAAGTCATAACCAGCTTAAATCCCTGACCCAAAAGCTGAGACAGTGAGTAAACAGAAGTGAGTAAACATGCCCTGGCTTCACCCTGATGACTCCCTTTGGTGGTGTTTGGACCCAGAATAAATATCTTCTCCTGCATTTGAAATCCAAGGGACCTGGCAACAGATGTAAATTGCAGAGGATATGGACAGAACTTTTCTGCCAGGCTGTAGATCTGATCACAGCCCCCAATGGCTTCCTGTCTCTCTGCAGCAATTTCAGGCAGCAGAAAGGTAGGGATTGGGTGGCAGAAGTTCTTACCCTGGCCTCAGCGTCCCAGAGACTCCAGCCAGTGGAGACTTTCTCTCTGCCTGGCAAGAAACTGGTTCATACATCAGAGTAGAGAGCTCAACACTTTTGTGCTTTTGCTGAACACTAACGCAGTTTATTTTTTTTATTTCAAAGATTTTTACCCTACTTCCTGATAAAGGGGTGCCCAGTAGACCAGTTCACCTGCAGGGATGTGCAGAATTCTTTAGACTGTTTTTTCCCCCAAATAACTGAAAGGCCAAGCTGCTTGTGGTGTTAAGCATGTGTTTGGCACTGATGACTTGTTTTTTGTTTTTTGTTTTCCCTAAGTGGGAGCTGAGGGGGAGGTCCAGACTGGGACAGTGGCAGTCCCCTGGGGCAGAGCCTTGTTGAATGCCATGTACAGTTTGACCATGAAGCCCTGGAAGCAAACATAACAGGATTTTCCCCCTCAATTATATTGATGGGGTGCTAAAAGTATGTGAGGAGGTCATCAGTTACTTGATTTTTCCCAGATTTACAAAAAGTGAAGAGCCTGAAAAAAGATGACAGGTGGTTTTCAGTCAACCTTCTGTTAAGGTGCTGCTTATTCATACTCTCATGTATGCAAGGAACTGCTTAGGTGCGTTTGAAAGGTCAGCAACAGAAATAGACTCAAATTATAGCAACCAATAGATTATAGCAGAGGGGCTATTTGGAAGCAGAGGATGGTGCTTAAGTGTTCTGTGCAGATCTCTCTATTTTTTTCAGAAGGTTTCTCGTCTGTCAAATGGCAGGACTGTTGCTGATTGGAGGGGTGATTTAGTGTTACTTGGTGCAACCTATTAGGTTCCTGTCCTGGATTAATGTACATTACTAGAGCTAGTGTGAGTGAGTGGTCACTGCTAAGAGGATTGTCATCCACATGATTCTCACAGGGGGTGGCAGATCAGCACCTGGAGGGGGGAGCAGGAACAGGAAATCTAATGGGAGAGGCGTGAAGTTCCAGAGATGAATAGAATCAGATCCTGACACTGCTGTAATATTTCCCCTTCTCTGTGGGCATATTGAATGCCCTCTGTCAGAGAACCTGTACTGATCTACCTTGGAGAGAATTGGAGAGTATGTTCTTTTCCCCTTTAATGCTGGTGTTCAGTTGAACACAAAACTCAAGAGATTTGAGTGGTGAAAAAGCTGTTGAAAATCAACAGTGTTCCAAAATGTGGATGGGGTGTCTGAAGCACAAAATTCTCAAATTTGAATCCCACCCAGCATTGTCAAAGTTCAGGGTATAAATGTTACGCTTTGGGTCCCATCCTATCCAACTTTCCAGCACTAATGCAGCTGTGCCATGGAGCATGTGCTACATCCTGCAGTAAGGAGGCAGTCCAGAGGCCTCCTCAAGGTAAGAAAATGTTTGTCCTCTTGCATTGGAACCGGAAAGTTGGATAGGATTGGGTAAGATTAGTCATCTTACCTTGGTTAGAATGTGGTTGATTAATTGCAGTTGTACTATAGAAGCACATTATGTATACTCACAATTTGTATTACCTGCAGATGCAGCAAACAGAAGTAGTGAGGGTGAAGAGAAGTCTAAGAACCTGGAACAAAACCTGTCCAATATTTTGCCTGGTAAGTTCTGGTTGTGGTGTCTGTCTTGTTAGGTGTATCTTTTATACTGAAGCATCACAAGAGTGTATCTTTTATGCTGAAGCATCACAAAAGTGTCTGTGGCTTATTGTGAGCCTCTCCTGCTGAGTGTGTCTGTTCTGGGTAACTCCAGTAGACAGCAGCATCCTGAACATCCACGAGGACAATAGCCCTTCTTCTCTCACACACACATACTTTTCAAAAAGTTTGCCAAACAGTTTACCTAGCAAAAGAAATGATGGATCCCTGTCCCTATCTTAAAAGTCTTCTCCATGGACATTAGAGTAATGTTGACGGGATGAATTATAACATTCCTTTAAAGATAGCACAACTAGCAGTTCTCTGTTCTGGCCTCCATGGCTTTTGTCAGCCCCCCACCCCATTATATACAAACCTTGTCAGGCTTCATTTTGGGAAACAGGTAAGGAATGTAGGTGACCTCTCCCCCCCCCCCCCCCCCGGCTTATGTTGCAAGATAGAACTCTCCAGGGGGAATAAATGTGCTTTTCCTAGGAAAGCTTGGAAAGGTGGAGCCAATTACAAAGCAAGCCTATGGAGGCTCAGACCATCACCCTGATCTGCATTGAATCCTGTATTCCAAATACGGTCTTGCGCATACAAGAGTAAAGCATGCACAAGGTTTTTCTTTAGGGGTAGCATCAGGACCCCGACTTTTGTAGGGAAATTCTCAGCTTTTTCTGTTAGGTTTGCTCCTTACTCCCTGAATCCAGTTACCTCTGTATGTGGTGTGTGTTTGTATCACAGTAGCTTTTACTATCTTGTAGTGCTGCCAAAAAAGTAAATACTAACACTAATTTGTATCTGATCGGACACATTTTGTATCTATTTAGAACTGAGTTCTCTTGCTGAAAAAATGGTTTTTAAGCTTCATTTTCCTCTTTTTTCCTTGTTATAGAATTTTAAATATCTCACTGGAGGCTGTAGATTAATCTGTCTGTTATCATATGATTCTCAGGAGAATTTTATATCACCCGCCATTCAAACCTCTCTGAAATTCATGTTACTTTTCATCTCTGTGTGGATGACAATGTGAGGTCAGGTAATATTACTGCCCGGGATCCTGCAATCATGGGCCTCCGAAATATCCTCAAAGTATGTTGCACGCATGACATTACTACAGTTAGTATCCCGCTTCTGCTGGTGCATGATATGTCTGAGGTGAGTTGTCGGTCACCAATGAATTTCCCTTCTACAATTTCCTACAGGTTTCCTAGTTCCTTCGATTTCCCTTTGGTGTCTATTTAAAAAAGTTGTCTTTTCAAATATGATGCCCATTCCAGAGAGAAAAGAATGTGTTGAGTTTAATATCACTCAAGAGAGTTTTCTCCTTTTTCAGCATTTTTAAAATTACCGGAGTGGCCAATCCTGATTAAGTTCATCAGTCATTTCCCATGATTTTTAAAATTGGTTTTACATGTAGGAGGTGTAAAAGAGGGCAGATACTGACTCTAATTTAAAACATCCATGTTCAGTAACACACAATAGAAGGGTGAAAAAGATACATTCCAGAAATTAAATCTGAATGTTGTGGTTGTGGCAAACCTCTTCAGTTTGTTTTCTGCTTGTGTATAAACATTTTTGCAGAGTGGTTAACCATTGCAGGGTTGCAGTGATGTTTGGATAGGTCTTGGAGACAGGCAGGCACATGGTTTTTTCCTGTTCTTGAAACAGTCATCTGTCAGTCCCACTGATGACCACGGAAGAGACATGTGAAGTCTCTTCTGTTGAAATACACGGGAGTGAGCTTGTGGCCATTATTTCCTAATGAAAATAGTCATTGTTTTTAAGTTCGTAGTGAGTTCATAGTAAACAGTGACCTAATGAGTAAAACCTACCCAGGCCGCATACACTTTTGTCAAAGTATTTTCATATGGCCTTTGCATTGTGGAGAGTTTTAATGTGCAATATGTGAGCATTTACAGGCATTCCCTGGTTTCCATGGGGGTTCCATTCTGGAACCCTCTGTGGTTACTTGAAATAGCAAATGCCAGGGACACCTCTCCCTCTGAAGGCTCTTCTGAGCCCTGCAGAGGCTGCACACATCCGCCCATGGCCTCTACAGAGCTCAGAATAGCTGTTATAAGCCCCTCACAATGCCTTTTAAAAGCATAAAAACGTCACTTCTAGTTTTGCTGAAAAACCAGAAATCACTTTTTTCCTTTGTAACAGTCATTCAGAGCCCTGCAGAAGCCACAGGCAGTTGTGTGTGACCTCTGCAGGGCTCAGAAGAGCCTCAGGATGGGAGGGGCATTGCGGATATAGGATCTGTGGATATGGTATTTAATTGATTTGAAAAATTTGTATTCCTTGGTTCTCATGCTGAAACAAATGCCCAAGGTAGCTTTTAAAGTTCCATAATAAAATGTGCAATGTACAAAAACAGTAAGCAAAGATAATAAAACTATGGGGGAGTCCAGAAAAGACTATGTTTAGTACAGGAAGTGGCAGCAGAATCAAGAATACTATTAAAGAGACCGAGGGCCATCACCCAGTCATCAACTCATCATCAGCTGAAATGGATCATGTTCTGCTCACCTTCTCCAAACTGGGTCTAACAGTTCTAATATGGAACAAAGTTAGCACAGTGCTGTTTAGTAGACATTATTATTTTAGTTTCTATATCTTTTGCTCAGCATTCAAGGCAGTTTACGCAGGCAGGCTAGTCCTAGTTCACCATTTTTTAATGGGGTTTTTACAGTATTCTGGGGGAGGAAATCGCAGAACCCTCAGTCCACCAGATGTTTTCTGTCCAAGTGCATCCATCATGTAGCTGCAGTCAGTGCTCAAGATGTTATCCAACTCTGACTCTTCCACATTCCACACTCTCTCACAGTGTGCCTTCATGAAGTCCATCAGCAGATTTCTCTTTTCTGTCAGTCTCCCATACAAAGTTGAGACCACAGCTGAACTTGCTTAGCTTTCTTCAGGCAGGCACCAGCTCAACCACCAGACCATACCCCTGTCCACACCTCCTCCTCATTCAAGTAAAAACTGTGGGTTGGAAATAACACTGGTCAGTTCGTGCCCATTCATTTGAAGGTTGACTATTCATTGGGATTATACACGCTCGGAACTGCTCTAAATTATATCTTGGTCATGGAAGCGCACTTTCATGAGTAGGTTTACTTATCGTACAAACGCAAAACATCACGACCAGACGTTGTGTGTCAGCCTTGACTTAATCTTGGTTAGCATGATTTCAGACTTTTGTCTGTCATGCGCACCTGCAAGTCACCACTTGATGCTCCTCGGATAGGTTCTCATGAATCTACCTGCATGTCTGAACTAGGTCAGGAGTGAATCATCAGTTTCCTGTTGTGCGAACTCCATAAATCCCCTCTGGCATAGTTGTGCTCCTGAGTGGATTAACATTGTGGGTTTAAATTGTGCACTGTGCTTTATGCTGTAGTGGTTATTTTTATTCTTTGCAGACCCAAAATGATGAGGACGCCTATTCTCCTCAATGTGTCACATCCTGTTTCTTCCAAAGGGCCCTTTTATGACATCAACTGTTGACCTCACTGTCCACCAAATTCACTTTTGGAGCGAGAGGACCTTCGTTTTTAGAGCCTGGTTTTTATCTCCGCCAATGCAGGAATCAAAACCACAGGCAAACACCCACCTTGCATGTCAGCAATAGGCTGTGTGGGCAGATAAATTACAATGGAGGTCCAGTATTGCTTCCGCTAAGCCTGGTGAAAATGTCTGTATTATGTTATCCAACGTGATTCTTTCTGATTCATGCATTACATAATTCTGAAGGAAAAGTAAACAGACTAAGAACTTGCATCATGAGAAAACTGATTTTAAATGTTTCAAGGTTTTCTGTGGGTTCACCTTTTAGCCTGTGTTTTATCTAGATGTACTAGTTTGTATCTTCAGTAGTGAATTATAACTAGCAACCAACTGAACCTGCCATAGGCAGGGATTTTGGTTCTTCGTAACTTTGAAGGACCATTTCATGGGTCAGAGTTTTTGGGTGTCATCCAAAAATGAGAAGCACTGAGAAAATTAACAAAAGCTTGTTATGCTTAAGTCTACTACAATTTCACTGTAATCTATTTGAGAATAATTCTTTAGCAGGTACAGATGGGCTTGATTTTACAATTGAGCTTCAGAAGATTTGGTCAAATCTATTAGGATCTGAAAGGATCGAGATGTTGAATTTGATATTGGAATATTTTAAAAATGTGTTCCCTTTCTTTCAAGATTCAGGAGGGCAGACCACAGAACAGTTAAAAACATAAAAATTCAGATCATGGAACAGGGGAATCTGACACAGGTGGAAAATGTCAAATTTAAAAATATAGTATGACTGTGGCCTGATAGATGGAAAAAGAAAAGTCTAGAAAGGATGAAAGAAACAGATAGCTGAGCAGTCATGTTGTACTCTCAAGAAATGTGACAAGAGGGGAGCATTAGCAGAAGGTGACTGGAGATAAATGCAGTTGTGCAAAAAATCAAAACTTCACATATAGGCTAATGGGTTCTGAGCTGTGACAGATCAGGAGAGAGATCTTGGGGTAGTGGTGGACAGGTCGATGAAAGTGTCGACCCAATGTGCAGCGGCAGTAAAGAAGGCCAATTCTATGCTTGGGATCATTACAAAAGGTATTGAGAACCAGACGGCTAATATTATAATGTCATTGTACAAATTGATGGTAAGGCCACACCTGGAGTATTGCATCCAGTTAAGGTCACCGCATCTCAAAAAGGACATAGTGGAAATGGAAAAGGTGCAAAAGAGCGACTAAGATGATTACTGGGCTGGGGCATCTTCCTTATGAGGAAAGGCTACGGCGTTTGGGCCTCTTCAGCCTAGAAAAGAGATGCCTGAGGGGGGACATGATTGAGACATACAAAATTATGCAGGGGATGGGCAGAGTGGATAGAGAGGTGCTCTTTACACTCTCACATAACACCAGAACCAGGGGACATCCACTAAAATTGAGTGTTGGGAGGGTTAGGACAGACAAAAGAAAATATTTCTTTACTCAGCGTGTGGTTGGTCTGTGGAACTCCTTGCTGCAGGATGTGGTGACGGCATCTGGCCTGGACGCCTTTAAAAGGGAATAGGACAAGTTTCTGGAGGAAAAATCCATTACGGGGTACAAGCCATGATGTGTATGTGCAACCTCCTGATTTTACAAATGGGCTATGTCAGAATGCCAGTGCAAGGGAGGTCACCAGGATGAGGTCTCTTGTTATCTGGTGTGCTCCCTGGGGCATTTGGTGGGCCGCTGTGAGATATAGGGAGCTGGACTAGATGGGCCTTTGGCCTGATCCAGTGGGGCTGTTCTTATGTTCTTATGTGTTCAAAGTGGAGACCACTGCACACTAGTAAAGGTGTCCCTGGCATGGACTGAGCTTTCTGTTCCACCTGGGGGCCTGCCTTTGGCACCGCTGATCACCCCTGTCTGTCACACCACCCAGCTGCACATGCCTGGAAATCTGGGCGCAAAGCGTGCTGGCTAGTGCAAAGGTTGGGGGCAATCTGCAGCACTGAAGAGAGACCCCCAGGTGGAACTGTAAGCTCTGTTCACCCTAAGGAAGGGTCGTGGCAGGGTCCCGGACCTGACCTGCAGGCCAGGATGTGGTGCCCAGTGCTCTAAAGGAAAAAGTTACTTGCAACATTTCTGAGTTGTGCTGCCTTTAATATTTCATTAATTTCCTTTTTTTTTCTTTTAAGGAAATGACTATATCTTGGTGTTTGAAAAGGGCAGAACTTGTTTTTAAGTGTGTCAAAGGTTAGTGCATCAGTCACATTCCTCTAGAACATGCCTTGCACATAGTAGGTTTGAGGTTCAAATCCTGGCCTCTCTGGTTTTAAAAAAAGGTGTTGAGTGGGGCTGGGAAAAATCTCAGTGGCAGCGGAGCTGTGGGCGATAAAGCCACCATCCTTCTCGCTTGAGCTCCAAGCACAGCATGCAGTAAAGGATGGTGTAGCCAGGCAGATCGACCAGGGGAACTGGTGGGCAGATGCTGGGCACCCCTTGCTAGCTTGCCTCCTTGCCCAACCCACCATATGAGGCAGTGGGTTCAACCAACCTATGGTGTGGTCTGATGAAATGTCAAAAACAATGAGGCTAACTGTTTGGGAGGCCATAATGGGGGATTCACCTAGTGACAATCTGACCCTTTATCCTATGGACCCATTGAGGGTCACCCTGGATCCAGTGACCTCTACTTCTGCTTGTTGATCACAGAGGAAGGAGGAGACGGGGCGATGGCATAAAGGTTTACAATTCTGAGAAGTCCTGACAGACTGACAATGGCACCTTTACTCTGCTGGATGTAGAGTGGGGCTGTTCTTAATATTCGTCATCCTTCCTGCTTGGGCAGAGTTCTCGTTTGAGGACCCCCAACTGTATTGTGATGGTCTGATTGAACAGTGGTGTTCAAGCATTTCTCTTAAGGCCGTATCTACTGCAGTACAAATCCATCTTTAAATCTTTTCTTTAGGGCTCTGTCACAACTGTTCACTCCTATGGTTGCCTTGCATTTTCTGGCTTGATTAAAGAGCCACTCAGAAGAAGGGGCTGATGAGAAGACCAGCTCCGTCTGCAGTGGTGGAGTGGGGGGAGGTGGGTGAGCATCAATTCGCTGCCCTCTGCTTGGGCCCTGTCACCACCCAATGCAAACGCCTTCCTTTGCTGGCCCCGTGGAACAGTGTGTGACCTTTCCTTTTTCTTCATTACCCGCCATAAATGGTGGATGCATGAAATGAAATGTCAAAGTGGAGGTTTGGGAGAAGAGGGCACCCTCTGCCTCCTGTCTGAGTCAGTCCTCTGTTAAAGGCAGCCTGTGTGGTGGTGGTGGTGGTGGTGATAGAAAGAGCTTGTGCTTTATCTAACCACTGTCTATGGTGCCAGAGGAGGAGCAGCGGCAGGGAATTCTGTACTGAGAAGCTCCCTTCTGGTGTGGTGCTGCACCAGTCAAACTGCTGGAAGCACCTGCTCCCTTCAGGGAGGGACAATTGACCCAGGTGAACCTTTTCACGTTCTTCTATGTTCTCAGTGTCTAGGAAGTGCTTAATGGAATTTGTTTAGTGCCTCCACCAACCAGGTGACTAAGAAGTAGCTAATTGGAGGCTTGACTTGATGTGTTGTATCCTTGAGTGAAGGTGAGCTTGAATCTTCCAGGGTTCATGATGGAAATGGCTTCTTGGGATGGAGGGATTTCTCGAACTGTCCAATTCCTGGTACCACAGGTATGTTGATTTAAAAAAAATCAAACCTTGTTGCAGTTCCGAATAGAAATGGCGCACTTCTTAGCTCCGCTGGTGGTTGGTTAAATCTCAAGAAAATGAGTTTAAAAATTTAGGAAAATAAGCCACTGGCATTTCCCAGTTCCTGCTAATGTTCTTATGGTTTAACAAAAATCCTGTTGCCATTGTGGACACTGTCTGGCTTGCGCTAGGCTTCTTTGAATGTCAGTCCCAGGTCTGCTGTGGTGCTTACTGCTTCACCATCTCTCCAAGCTATGGTGAGAATAAAATATATGTGGTTTGAGGAAGGGCAGGATAAACATGTAAGTGCTAGCTATTGGAGGCTATTAACACCCAAACTCTGTAAACACGAAACATCTTTGAATCCTGTGTGATTGTATAACAAAACTGGTATAGTTGTCCCTCGTCTTGCACGAATTCAACTATTTGCACTCCGCAAACAATAAGAAGAGCAAAGAAACACAAATTTTTAAATAGTGCAAGTGGTTCCACCCACCATTCCACTTACTAAATACATCCCCAAGAGTGAGTGTGAGACTGGAGAATGAAGCTGCTCAGTCAGTCTCAGTTCCTGTCTGCCTCTTGAAATTTTTAACTGGAATGTACATGTTTTTTGGGAATAAGGATTTTCAGGTAATTTTGAGTACAGGTCTGTCCTCTGTATTTGCAGATTTAACTCCTCGCAGGTTCCGAATCTGCGGTGGAGGGCTCCTGGACATGACCAGGAATGTTATCTGGTTACATACAGGAGATTTTCTGAGGCTCACAGAGGCAACGCGGAGCCCCAAGGAAGTTTGCAGCAAACAGTGCACAACTAAACAAGATGTTGGTGTCATCAGATTGAATAAAGTCATGTATGAGTTCATGTTGGCAACCTTCAGTCTCGAAAGACTATGGTATCGCGCTCTGAATGGTGTATGAGTTACTTGAGCTTTATCTCATTTAAATGAAATTGAAGTAGACCATTGTTTACTGTGCCATTCATTTTAAAATGAAGTTTATTAATGTTTCCCAGAGACAGGATTCCTAAAAAGAAGGTCCTCCTGTGGTTGTTGGGAATCTTCCCTTTTGTTCTGTTCTTCCTTGAGGGTGGTGATTGGCAGAGCACACAAAGGGGAGGTGCTGCCGTCGTACAGATTTGCAAGAACCGATTCAGAGCTTGAGCCAAAAAAACTCATTCTTTGTGTACTTCTTCATTTTTACAGAGCATTTCTGAAGAGATGTTTTACCAGCTCAGCAATATGCTGCCACAGATCTTCCGTGTCTCCTCTACTCTCACTTTGACATCCAAACACTAAGGATTCCCAAGGACTCTGCAAAGGCATTGTGTTGATCTAGGAGATGCTTGTTAAGGATGGCCATCAAAGGCTGAGGTCCCAAATGCTGTCAGATCAACAAAGGCTGAGGTCAAAGATGTGTGTGCAGCATTTCCACTCCTATGTGAGTGGTAGTGTGGTCTGATCCTTTTTCCATTCCTATGGCATGGCATGGAATTTGGGAGGATCTGTCAGGTTTCAGAAACCATTTTGAAGTGGCAGCAGAAGGAACTATGGTAGAAATGGGGGGAGGGCTGTGAAAACCTGCTGTTGATGGGGACCACCACTATCCAGCCCTTTGGATCCCAACCAGAATAATGCATTGCTTGCTTAGGTAGATGCATTTCTATTTCTTATGTCAATATGAAAGGTCAGTGCTTATTTCTAGGTTTGAATCTGTTGCCATAAACTTTCTAGTGACATTTTGTATTGGGTTATGACATTTGAGTTTCTTGCCTTTTGGATGTCATGCAAAATACATAAATAGTAGTAACTCTTGGCAAGACTTTACATTTTGAGTAATTACAAGCTGTGCACAGAAATGGCTGTTACTGAGCTCCTTTTGTTGCTCTAGCAGGTCAGTTGTAATTCTAAGCATACATGCTGTGTGCTACACACGGCCAGTGGGGTTATTCTGCCTTGTCCACGTCTGACTGGCCAGGGCTCGTGTCTTTAATTGCAATGGAGCTAGCTCATGGGGACAAAACAGCAACCTAAAGACTGCAATTTACAGAGCAAAGCCATTGGAGAGACTCCTGTCTGGGTCATAAAAAGAAGTCTGAGATGAAGAGGAAAATGACTTGGTAGGCATGAGGCTTTTCTATTTGTATGTTTTAAGACCAGATTCCTGGGGATGACAACAGACTTCTTCTAAATATCACTTGACATAGAAAGTTTGGAGCACAGCTCATACTTGCACACATCCCTGGTATTTCCCAGCCCTGCAAGGCCTGCTGCCTTCAGCATCATTTCCCCACCATATTTCCTTTCTGCTCATAACTGCTATACTGTAGACCAGCATTTCTCAAACTGTGGGAAGGGACCCAATTTCTGGTAGGTTCCACAGAGCCTCCAGTGAAAACCCAAGTGTTTGATGAAATAACTGATTACCTCCAGTCCCAAGGCTTTTCAAAAATCAGCTGCTAACTACCTTACAAACAGCTGAGCTCCTGCAGTTTGCAAGCTGGTTTAAATATAGGGAGGTAAATGCTTGAGGGTCTTTTTCTTTTAGCTCTGTCAATGACAGGTAGTGGGGACAGGTGAAGGCTGGGTAACAGAACTAAACCACTCAAGCCTTGAGGCTACTCATTAGGGCTGCCTTATTATGGGAAATCAATTGAGTTTTTTTGCAAATAAATAAAATATTACTTGTAAATAGACCTTTCTAGTTCACTTTTTTAAGTCTCATAAAGCTAAGTAGGTCCTGATAAATGTCATTTGTAAATATGAGTTCCAGTACTAAGAAGTTTAAGAACCACTGCTCTGAACTATGTTTCCATAAAAGGATTAAAAGCTCTCATTTCCTATTGGATCTCAGAAGTCAAGCCTGTTGAGCTTTTGTCTCCTAACACCCTTCTGGTATTGAGAGTTGCCATTGTAATTTCAGCAGAGGTGTAAGGATTGCACATGACACACCCTACTAAAGAATTCTGACCTCTGCTAATTAAAGGTAAAAAAAATCCTTTTATTTTTATTGGTTCACAATTTGCCATACACTTGCAGCATTCCTGTTTCTTCTGTACCTTGTTCCCTTGACATTGGCCCTGGCTTTTATTTCATTGCATTTTGACTTGCTGGTCTCCACTCCTTGCTCCAAAAGGCTTTTGTGGGAACTCTCAAATCGCTTCCAGGCCCTGAGACTCGTCTGGTTTGAGCAATGTAACAGCAACATGTAAACACCAGCCATTCCCTGGGCCCCCGGAATGCTCTGGCTGAGGAAAGGGCCTTCCTTCCTCTCTAGGTGCATGATATTTAACAAGCCAGGAAGGCTCAGATTATCAGTGACTGATACAGCAGCCTGTAACGGAACTCCTACTGGCCCAAAGGAATCGTCATTTTCTCTCTCTGGGTGAAACAGCTGTTGCAGCCTTTGCCACGGAAACAGAAGTGAAAATTACAGAGGATCAGTGACACATGTTTTTCCTCAATCTTTGGCTAGCTGTACAAAAGGATGTGGAGTGCCACAGCTGACCTGTTGTGGTCAAACCGCAGTCTGGATTTTTAACTTGGGATGTGTTTTTCCCTTTTTGGGCAATTCTCCCTTGCTGTGGATGGTGCTGTCCTCCTAAAGTGCGCAAATCAGGGATACAGCTTTCAAGCTGGTCGTACTGCGAGCAGAGCAGCCCCGAACGCCTGGGGGCTGGGAAGTAAGACCTGCTGAGCTCTATTTATGCATCCTTCCTGTAAGTGATTTGAGCTGCAGATAAAAATACATCCTTGGAAGGGGTGCAAACTTTTTAAGATAGGGTTGTTTATTAGAGGCTGATTTGTGCTTTTCATGGCTAAACCTTATATGCTTTTTAAAAAGTGATTTATTATCTGGAATTTGGATCAGAGACCCCAATTACAGTGTGTTTAAAAACGGAATGCATTTGGTAAGGACTCAAATTCAGTGTAAAGAGTGTAATAAATCCATCTTCCCCAAACTTCTGATAGCCGAGGAGTTAGCCTTTGTCTCAATTATGATTAGATGCACACCTCAATCTGTCATCAATACCTACTTTTAACTTGTGCAAGATAGTGACCCGAGGAGCCCATCACAGCGTTCCTGGGCGAGTCCATGTTTTGGGTGCTGTCTGGCAGGTGATTCTGCTGCCTCTGCATTCAGTGCCTAGCACACTTGAGGCAGCAGAATCATCCACCTGCTGGAGAGGCTTGTTAGGAGTAGCCAAGGCCAGAGCACTGGGCCACTGCTGGTCACAGAGCAGCTTCCTCTGCAGGGGTCGCAGGAGCCCCATCAAGGTGTAATATTTCTTGCAGCACACGAGCAGTTTTCTTCCAGGATGCAGTTTGGGAATTACTCTCTCAAACAGTGTCATTTATAGTACAAAGGTAAAACTACACAGGTATGGTGTTCATGGGCTGTATACACTCCCGATACTGATTCCACTGAGTTGCAAAGATCGATGCCCTTTCCCCTGCAGTTCAACATGCCTTGAAAGTATTCTTGAGTATTCAGCCCTTCTCACTTTTGCTGTGGCTTTGACATACTGTAATGATAAAAGAGCTCCAAGTTAAGAACTTGAACATAATTAGGGGGAGTGGGCAGTCCCCTCCAGGCAAGGTAGGATACCACCTCCTGAGCCAGATAGTCCAGCCACCAGCACTGCCTCTGTCTTCTTTGGACCACACGTGAGCTTAGTTATTGGCCCACATTAGGTTCATTCCTGGTTCCAGAAGGCCTGGGGAGGGGAGGCATGGGAGCAAAATCCCCAGGGCCTGGACTTCCAGGACTTCTTTCTTGGACCAGGAAAGAAAAACCAGTGCAAAGCATATTTATTACAAATGTTAAATTTGGGAGCTGTGATGTGCTGGTTGTGGTTACTGTGGAGGATTTTACCTCAAGTTCTGAGGGGCTTCAGGTTCCACACACCAGGACACACCAGCATCACACTTGTGATGAGACAGTTGTGCTTATGTGGAGGGATATCCCTCCAGTTCTGAGGGGCTTCAGGTTCCACACCCCAGAACACACCAGCATCGCACTTGTGATGAGACAGTTGTGGTTATTTGGAGGGCTATCCCTCCAGTTCTGAGGGTCTTCAGGTTCCACACACCAGGACACGCCAGCATCGCACTTGTGATGAGACAGTTGTGGTTATTTGAAGGGCTATCCCTCCAGTTCTGAGGGTCTTCAGGTTCCACACACCAGGACACGCCAGCATCGCACTTGTGATGAAACAGTTGTGGTTATGTGGAGAGATATCCCTTCAGTTCTGAGGGCTTCATTTTCCCTCCAGTTCTGAGGGGCTTCGGGTTCCACACACCAGGACACACCAGCATCACACTTGTGATGAGACAGTTGTGGTTATTTGGAGGGCTATCCCTCCAGTTCTGAAGGGCTTCAGGTTCCACACACCAGGACACGCCAGCATCGCACTTGTGATGAAACAGTTGTGGTTATGTGGAGAGATATCCCTTCAGTTCTGAGGGCTTCATTTTCCCTCCAGTTCTGAGGGGCTTCGGGTTCCACACACCAGGACACACCAGCATCACACTTGTGATGAGACAGTTGTGGTTATTTGGAGGGCTATCCCTCCAGTTCTGAGGGGCTTCGGGTTCCACACACCAGGACACACCAGCATCACACTTGTGATGAGACAGTTGTGCTTATTTGGAGGGCTATCCCTCCAGTTCTGAAGGGCTTCAGGTTCCACACACCAGGACAAACCAGCATCGCACTTGTGATGAGACAGTTGTGCTTATGTGGAGGGATATTCCTCCAGTTCTGAGGGGCTTCGGGTTCCACACACCAGGACATGCCAGCATCGCACTTGTGATGAGACAGTTGTGGTTATGTGGAGGGATATCCCTCCAGTTCTGAGGGGCTTCAGGTTCCACACACCAGGACACGCCAGCATCGCACTTGTGATGAAACAGTTGTGGTTATTTGGAGGGCTATCCCTCCAGTTCTGAGGGGCTTCAGGTTCCACACACCAGGACACGCCAGCATTGCACTTGTGATGAAACAGTTTTGGTTATTTGGAGGGCTATCCCTCCAGTTCTGAGGGGCTTCAGGTTCCACACCCCAGAACACGCCAGCATCGCACTTGTGATGAGACAGTTGTGCTTATTTGGAGGGCTATCCCTCCAGTTCTAAGGGTCTTCGGGTTCCACACACCAGGACACGCCAGCATCGCACTTGTGATGAGACAGTTGTGGTTATGTGGAGGATTTTCCCTCCAGTTCTGAGGGGCTTCAGGTTCCACACACCAGGACATACCAGCATCACACTTGTGATGAGACAGTTGTGGTTATGTGGAGAATTTTCTCTCCAGTTCTGAGGGGCTTCAGGTTCCACACACCAGGACACACCAGCATCACACTTGTGATGAGACAGTTGTGGTTATTTGGAGGGCTATCCCTCCAGTTCTGAGGGGCTTCGGGTTCCACACACCAGGACACACCAGCATCACACTTGTGATGAGACAGTTGTGCTTATTTGGAGGGCTATCCCTCCAGTTCTGAAGGGCTTCAGGTTCCACACACCAGGACAAACCAGCATCGCACTTGTGATGAGACAGTTGTGCTTATGTGGAGGGATATTCCTCCAGTTCTGAGGGGCTTCGGGTTCCACACACCAGGACACGCCAGCATCGCACTTGTGATGAGACAGTTGTGGTTATGTGGAGGGATATCCCTCCAGTTCTGAGGGGCTTCAGGTTCCACACACCAGGACACGCCAGCATCGCACTTGTGATGAAACAGTTTTGGTTATTTGGAGGGCTATCCCTCCAGTTCTGAGGGGCTTCAGGTTCCACACCCCAGAACACGCCAGCATCGCACTTGTGATGAGACAGTTGTGCTTATTTGGAGGGCTATCCCTCCAGTTCTAAGGGTCTTCGGGTTCCACACACCAGGACACGCCAGCATCGCACTTGTGATGAGACAGTTGTGGTTATTTGGAGGGCTATCCCTCCAGTTCTGAGGGCTTCATTTTCCCTCCAGTTCTGAGGGGCTTCGGGTTCCACACACCAGGACACACCAGCATCACACTTGTAATGAGACAGTTGTGGTTATGTGGAGGGATATCCCTCCAGTTCTGAGGGGCTTCGGGTTCCACACACCAGGACACACTAGCATCACACTTGTGATGAGACAGTTGTTTGAGGGCTGCTGGGGAGAGTTCCAGGGACAGACAGGGACCAAGTGTCAGTCAGGACAGTGTCAGCTTCTGTTCATGTGGGTCTGTCCCCCCCTCCCGATGCTGGGAGCTCTTGTCCCTGCAGAGGTCCCTGCAGAGCCAGCACCATTCAGGGGACATTAACCTGTGAGGAACAAAACCTGTTTATATTTGTTTTCCTCATTAAACCTTTTGGCTTAGAGCAGCTTGGGATGGTGGTGGACAGGTCGATGAAAGTGTCGACCCAATGTGCAGCGGCAATAAAGAAGGTCAATTCTATACTTAGAATCATTAGAAAAGGTATTGAGAATAAGATGGTTAATATTATAATGCCACAGTACAAATCAATGGAAAACCACACCTGGAGTATTGCATCCAGTTCTGGTCATCTGATCTCAGAAGCTAAGCAGGGTCAGGCCTGGTTAGTACTTGGATGGGAGACCACCTGGGAATACCTGGTGCTGTGTTTGGAGACTGAAGGTTGCCAACCATCTCAAAAAGGACATAGTGGAAAAGGTGCAAAAGAGAGCGACTAAGATGATTACTGGGCTGGGACACCTTCCTTATGAGGAAAGGCTACGGCGTTTCAGCCTCTTGAGCCTACAAAAGAGGTGCCTGAGGGGGGACATGATTAAGACATATAAAATTATGCAGGGGATGGACAGTGTGGATAGAGAGATGGTCTTTACACTCTCACACAACACTGGAACAGGGACATCCACTACAATTGAGTGTTGGGAGAGTTAGGACAGACAGAAAATATTTCTTTCAACATGTGGTTGGTCTGCGGAACTCCTTGCCCCACAGCATGTGGTGATGGTATCTGGCCTAGATGACTTTAAAAGGGGATTGGACAAGTTTCTGGAGGAAAAATCCATTACGGGTTACAAGCCATGATGTGTATGTGCAACCTCCTGATTTTAGAAATAGGCTATGTCAGAATGCCAGATGCAGGAGAGGGCACCAGGATGAGGTCTCTTGTTATCTGGTGTGCTCCCTGGGGCATTTGGTGGGGCCACTGTGAGATACAGGAAGCTGGACTAGATGGGCCTATGGCCTGATCCAGTGGGGCTGTTCTTATGTTCTTAACTACAATTCCCAGGAAGCCTTGCAGGTCTCTTGTTCTCTGGTGTGCTCCCTGGGGCATTTGGTGGGCTGCTGTGAGATAAGGGAAGCTGGACTAGATGGGCCTATGGCCTGATCCAGTGGGGCTGTTCTTATGTTCGCCATGTTCTGGGATCTGTGGTCAGTCTCCCTGCTCTGCAGGTGCTACTGGCAGAGTGAGGGCATTTTAATAAAATATATTATTATTCTTATTATCCAAATACCGTTCTTGGAGAGGGGTTTTGCCCAGGGAATTGGATCGCTTGGGCTGGTGGCAGCAGGTTAGATTTACCAAGTCTTGTCCCACCAAGCTGCACGTCCAAACTGATTGGAAGAATGGGGGATGGGAAGATAGTGAGCCCTTGGCACTATGCATCACTGCCCTGGATCAGCCGGTGATCTCTAGAAGTCCCCCCCACCTTTCATGACAGGTACCGCAATCTCAGCTTATCCAGCCTATTCCTATGGAATTTCCACCTTTCAATGCATTCCTATTTCCCCCAGTGCTCTTCAGCCTTGGGGTCTGGATCCTGATGAGGTTGTGAAGCCTCTGTTGTGGGGTCACAGCAACTTACGGGAATGATTAAGGTTGAATACCACTTAACTAGAGCACCACTAGGTAGAGGGGGAGGCATCTGGTGTACCACTTCAGGTACCAGGAGATTGTGTCCCAATCCTGGTCAGGTTGTTAGCAAGTGTGCTAAAATAGCTTTCACTAGTGCCAGGCTTCATGGTAACTTTTTCTGCCCTCTCTAATAGGAATGTTTGCTTACAGTGAACAACACTGGGAGGGCATTACAAGGGTGGGGAGTGGGTGATGATCGGGCAGGGATGGGAGGATAGGATCCCGGTAGGGGGGCAGATTGGTGATGGGTCCCCAGTTCACTACTTTTATTTATTTGGGGGGTCATGGCCCAAAAAAGGTTGAAGACCACTTTATTACGCTAATGCATTCTGGAAACTGAAGTTTAAGAGTAACTCTAACTGCAGCTCTTTGATTCCTTAACAAATGTCCCTCATCTCCCAGAATGCTTTGCAGGAATAGCACTGAAAGTAGATTAAAGCTGTAGTAAAAACAGCCCAGGTCTTCTCCATAAGCAATAACATGTACAGGTGTGCCCCCGTATCCATAAACATATCCGTTCCATTCCGGAACTCCCATGGTTAAGTGAAACTGCTGATATGGGCAAACGTTGCTCTCCCATCCTCCAGAACGAAGGGGAGCTCCACTCCCCTTGCCTTCGGAGCAGTGGCATACCTGGAGGGGGGCAAGCAGGGCAAATGCCCTGAGCGCCAACCTTCCAGGAGCGTCTCCTTGAGCCTCACCTCCCGGCCACCCGTTCACCTTTTTTCTATAAAGGGAGAGAAGCCAGCAGCTCCCCCGGCTTCTGTCCCTTTAAAAAAAAGCCTTCTCCCAATGGAGGAGGGGCGCCCAGGATTGCTGCTGGAGGGACAGCAAGCTACAGCCTGTCTGGCAGCGATCCAATGCTGGACTGGGCCGCCCCCTCTCCCCTCCTCCTTTATTAGGAGGAGAGGAAAGGGGCCCCCTAGAGAGGCAGCACACTGGGAGTTGCGACTCCTGGTGTGCTGATGCTCTAGGCTGCCTGTTTGCTCTCCTCTGGAGGAGGGGAGAGGGTGTCGCAGAGAGGCAGCATCGCAACTCCCAGCATGCTGCCTCCCTAGGGCACCGTCTCATCTCCCCCAGAGGATAGGAAACGGGCACCCTAGAGAGACAGTGCTCCAGGAGTCTGACTCTCTAGGGCACCCATTTCCTCTCCTCCTATGAAGGAGGAGGGGAGAGGAGATGGACCCGTCCGGTGCTGGATTGCTGCCGGAGAGGCACCAGCTTGCTGTCACTCCAGCAGCGATCCTGGGCACCCCTCCTCCTCATGTCTGAGAGTGTCCGATATGTGAAGCTTTAACTTTTTGCCCCAATGTGCATTACTTTACACTTACTTATATTGAAATGCATCTACCATTTTGCTGCCTATTCTTCCAGTCTGGAGAGATCCTTCTGGAGCTCTTCACAAATCCTTCTGGTCTTCACCACTCAGAAAATTTTGGTGTCATCTGCAAACTTGGCCACTTAGCCCTTTCTCCAGATCATTTATGAACAAGTTGAAAAGTGCCAGTCCCAGGACAGATCCCTGACTTCTAACTCCCTCACTGTGAAGTTTTCTCAGCAGCCTCTGGTGAGGGACCATGTCAAATGTGTTTTGAAAATACAGATATATAATGTCCACGGGTTCTCCTGCATTCACATGCCTGCTGAACTTTTCAAAGACTTCTAAAATGTCTGTGAGGCAAGACTTACCCTTACAGAAGCCAGGCTGATTCTCCGTCAGCAAGGCTTGTTCTTCTATGTGTTTAAAATTTTTATCTTTGATGAAGCTTTCTACCATCTTACCTGGAACAGAGGTTTGGCTGATCTGCCTATAGTTTCCTGGATCCCCTCTCCTTCCTTTTTTAAAGATTGGTGTGACATCCAATCCTCTGGTACCGTGGCCGTTTTAAGGGGAAAGTTACAAATTATCCTTAAAAGATCAGCACCTTCACTCTTCAGTTCCTTAATAACACTTGGTTGGATGCCATTTGTGCCTGGCAACTTATTGATCTTTAATTTGTTAATTAACATCTACTCTTTTAATGTCTATCTGACCTAGGACACAATCCTAACCAACATTCCAGTACCAAGGCAAGGACAATGCAGCTCTGAGGTAAAACAAACATTCCCTGAGCTTGAGGAGGCCTCCGTGATTGCCATCCAACTATAGGATGCAGCACATGCCCCAATGGCACAGCTATGTCAGTGCTGGGAAGTTGGTTAGAATATGGGCTTTAATTCCTTAGTCAGGAGGAACCATTTGGATAGTGATATCTGCCCAAGGTCTTCTGCTGTGAAGACAAATGCAAAGAACTTATTTAATTTATCTGCCATCTCCAAGTCTCCGTTCATCTCCCCTTTCCCTCCCTCACCATCGAGAGGACCAGCCGCTTCTCTGGCGCTGTCATGAATATGTACAGTTTAGGCCTAGTAGCATGTAAAGGCTGAACCAAGCAACAGAGAAGTGGCTTGCAGTTCCTAGCTGCAAGGAATTTACAGCTCAATGGAAGGTGTTAATGTAGCACCTAAGCAGACAGAGAGGCGCCCATGAATCTCCAGTGGGGAGGGGAAGAGCTAGGAGGACTAGCATCCAGCCCCACTTCTGGCCCCAGGGGTCTCTGATTGGACAGTTTAAATGAGTACAGAGTCACCTCAGACCTGTTAGCATGAGAAGTATAAGAACAAAGCCAAGGGGTGTGTCTTTGTCATTTTGGTGGAAAAAGGTCGAGGGAGAGCCTGCTCCACAGGGCCATGTGGCCTCTTAGGTTACCTGGCTGAAAGATCTACAAAGGGAAGCTGACCCAGGTGAGAGTTAGGGAATAATAGAGATAGCCAGTTAGCTTTGTTATTTTAATGCTGATAGGTTTCCTAGAAATGCCTCTAGCATTTGCAACCTTTTGTAACTTTATGTAACCCTATGTACTTAATAAAATAAAAATCCTTTTACTAAGTTGTTGCATTGTCTGTTGGGGACAAAGGTTCAGAATTCTGCCTAGCCGTTCAGCAAGCTACCAAATACTCATTGAGGACTGGTAATTTGAGGACTGAGGCTTTAATTAAAGCAAATGCTCAGTGCCTGCAAGGGATAGAATTAAGCCTAGAGGGTCTCAGTGTCCCTGGACTGAGACACTGTCACATACATGGTGGTGGCAGTACTACCAAACAGGGGTCCTTGAGGGCTCTAGGGTTCAAGAACCAAGAACTCTGAGCACCCCCAAAACCCTGGGAGTGTATGACAGGCGGGTTTCCTGCTTGTAACATATTTGAAGAAGCTGTTGTTATTCCCCTTTATGTTGCTGGCCATGTGTTCCTCAAAGTCTTTCTTGGTCTCCTGTTTCACCTTCTTACATTTCTTTTGCCAGAGTTTATGTTCCTTTTTACTCTCCTCATGGGCAGGACTTCCATCTACAAAAGGGAGCTTCCTTGCCTTTTACAGTTTCTCTAACTTTGCTCGTTAGCCATGCTGGCAACCCCTTGGACTTAGTTGAGCCCTTCTTTCTTTGCGGTACATACTTCTGCTGGGCCTCCACTACCGTTATTTTAAACAGCCTCCATGCACTCTGGAGGGATTGGACTCTTTTTACCTTCCCTTTCAACTCCTTCTAACCAGCCTCCTCATTTGAGGGAAGTCTGACCTTTGGAAGTCAAGGGATTTTGTGTCAGATTTGCTTGGCACTCTTCCCTCTACATGCATGTCAAAACGGATCGCAGCATGATCACTGTTCCCCAATGGCTCTGTAACATTGACATCTCTAACCAGATCCTGAGTACTGCACAATATTAAATCCAGAGTCACCTGTCCTCTGGTGGGCTCCATGACTAGCTGCTCTAAGTCACAATCATTTAGCATGTCAAGAAATCAGGTCTCACCCCGCACAGTGGCAAAGCACGTGAGTTGTGAGTGCTCACATATGTCACACCAGCACCCCAAGATCTCTCTCCTGATCTGTCACAGACAGCTCAGAACCCATCAGCCTAAATGTGAAGTTTTGATTTTTTGCCCCAATGTGCATGACTCTACACTTACTTACATTAAAACGCATCTGCCATTTTGCTGCCCATTCTGCCAGTTTGGAGAGTTCCTTCTGGAGCTCCTCACAATCGCTTCTGGTCTTCACCACTCAGAAAAGCTTGGTGTCCTCTGCAAACTTGGCCACCTGGCCACTTAGCCCTGCCTCCAGGTCATTTATATGCAATGTGCAGGTCATTTTCTCCAGGTCGGAGAATAGTGCCAGGAGAGGTGTTTTTATAACACTGAATGTCACCTGTTGCACGGACTCTCATGTCCTCATGACATTCTTAGGGGCTCCAGCAGGTTAAGCCCCTCCCCATATTCCTCTTCTCACAACCCCTTCCCCTCACCATTCCACAGGTTCCAAAATCCACTGAGCACAGGTCTTGTGAGGTCATTTTTGGTTGTTTCATTTTTCAATTGTTTATTTAATTTGCCATATTCTGGGGCAGTGGTTCTCAAATCATGGATCAGGACTCACCAGGTGGATCACAAGCCAATTTCAGGTGAGTCCCCACTCATTTCAATGTGTATTTTATTTTTAATATATTAAACCTGATACTTCCATGGTATGTGACTGTATTTGTGAAAATGTTACAGATCTGTACTTTGAACAGGCTACTATGTATATGCTTTTAACAATGATAGTCAATGTGGCTTATGCCCAGGTAGGTATGGATAGAATTACAGCCTTTGGGATGTTTGGGGGAATATTTGGGAGGGTCAGGAAGTTTCTTCCTTCTTTTAAATACATTTTTAAACCTATACTGGTTGTAAACTTTTAATTTACTTAATTAATTGATTTAATTTGATTTTGTTGAATTTTCCTGATTGATGTTGTAACTTTCGAAGTTGACATCACTTCCAGCTGGTCCTGATAGATTGTCATTCTAAAAAGTGGGTCCCAGTGCTAAAAGGTTTGAGAACCACTGCTTTAGAGAATGGAATCTCTCTTCTTCCTGGTGGATGAGACCTAAGCAGAAATTGGCTTTACTCCTGTGTTGTGAGTACCATAGATAGTGGGAGTTTATTTGATTCTGACTGGGCAGAAAAGTGTGGCTGGATTGAGTTAGGTTGTTTTTTTTCCCCCCTGGTTGCTTTTGTCAGCATGTTCACAAAAAGTTTTGCCTTGGGGAGTCCTGCAGGACTGGGAACCTCTTATGGTTGTAGTACTCTTATTTGACTCCATACCTTAATTGTAGATAAGCCCCTTTTTGTTATTTCATATTGGTTAATGGATCATCTTAATACATTTTCTAAAGTTCTATTCTTCCTTGTCTGGGTTTCTTTCAAAGTTTCTGAGAGTTTGTTTTTCCCCTCATTGGGGCTATTGCGAGGAAATTAAAGAGAACTGAAATATTTCTGTATCATAGGAAGAGGGATTTAGCCCAGGGAATCCCTCTAGTGATCCCAGTTCTTGGGCTGGTGGCAGTGGGTTTTCCTGAAGTTTTGAGCAGGGTTTCCTGAGACAGTTGTGAAACAACTGAGCGGGAGGAAGAGTGAACTGGGGGAGAGTGAGGGCCAGAGCTTAGGCATCACTACCTGAAATGGTGTGAAATAATGGGAGTTCTACTCCCTTTTGGATTCCAACAGATCTGTAGCCCCAGGACTATGCCCCAGTCTTTTTCAAAGCCATCTGCAGTAGTGGGCACCCTTATATATTGTGGCAGTGAATTTCAGAAGTTTAATGCTTTGCTGTATGAAGTTATTCCCGAACCTGCTTCAGTTTCAGGGGACTAAGTTGAGTTCTAGTATGAATTGTTTCCAATTATCTTTAAAAAACAAAACAAAAAACCTGCATGCTTTTTCTGGTTGCCTTTTGCAAAGAAGTAGAGAGAAGGGTGGGAGCCGAAGGGGACAGCTGAGGGCTGCATCTGGGAATGTCAATTTGCTTCAGAGCAACCATGTTACAGCTGCTGCGAGAATGCAGCAAAAGGTCAGTGTGGAGACTCCACAGAAGCAAGTTCCATGCGCATTCCAGCTGTGAGCATATGGCTGCTGCTAGTCTGCTCCAAAGGGGGATTTTCAGTGCTCCCTCGCATGCTTGCCTTGACCTCCCTCCATTCCACCCATCTAATGTGCATCAGACAGAAGCTATGCCCTAATCCCATGCGGAATAGGCATTCTGTACAGGAGATGCTTGGAATAGCAGTGTATCGTTGTGAGTTACAGCAGCGACGAAAGGGTCTCCTCTATTTAGAGGTCTTGAGCCCGCATTATGCTTTGCATTCTGTATGCAGGGGGTCTCTATGAATCAGCAGGTCTCTAATCAAGTGGGATGTGGTGACAAGATCGTGGAATCTGTACCCTCCTCCTAGTGTGCAGAATTCTTTTTTCTTTAAATACTAGGGCTTGGTCAAAACTACTTGCTCAGTTTTGTGTTCATTTTTGTCTGTGGAAGCTCCTCTGTTTGGGAACAATGTTCTACTCTTGTTGCAAACACGCTCCAGTGGTTTTGACAAAGTTGCTCCTGGCACCATTTGATCAGGTGATATTCCGAGGGCGTGTTCTACATGGCCCCAAAGGTCCTATTGCCATTTTGAAAAAGACTAATTGTAAATAATCAATAGTGATGATTGTTGTGATTGTACAACCTAAGATCAGATTGACTGCCAGTTGATTAATCATTCAGCCTTAATTAAAAAAACAAAACACACCATACAACCCATCCCAGCTTAGGCAAAACCAGAGGCAGTCCCTGGAAGGGACACACACACACAAATAAGTTTTGCAGGCATCTCAACATGCCATGTAAGTGGTCCCTAGCCTTCAGAGCCATCGTGGGTGGCAACAGCAACATGGAGGAGTTGCCTCCACATTGCTCTTGCCACCCAAAATGGCTCTGAAAGCAAGGGGGAGGGGCCACTAAAAGGGTAGATAGAGGACCTGCAAACTTACCATTCTGCTGCCCACCCCCCAGAACATCACTGGACACAACTAAGCTAAAAAGGAGAGAATGAGCTGGAACAAAGGAATCTGCCCTAGTTAGCCCTAGTTACAAGTGCATCTTCTGGGCACATTCACATGGAATACAGTGCACAAGTCATCACTGACTGGTGAGTCCATGTATGCCTCCCATATATCTATCCAGGGCCATCCCAGTACCTGCTGATGCCTGATGCACAGAAGTGGGTTTTTTTGGTGATAACAAAATAAAAACACATAACGCTGCTTTCTGCACTTCTCATTGTTATTTTTTTTTTAATGTGAAAAAATAGAACCCTTCTCTAACACCTCTACATGCATGTGACATTATACCACCTGTACCACCTACCTAGTACACTTTTAAAGCATTTATAATTTATTATACTAGAAAGATATTATATTATTAAAGATATAAAGATAATTTTAAAGATAATAATTATAATAATTTATAATTATAATTTATAAAAGTGCACCCTTAGAATAAAAACACATAACATTGCCTTTTGTACTTCTAACTTTGGAAACACCGAAATCCATGAAAAAACAAATCTGTTTTCACCCGCCTCTACTGATGCAGCCCGCCAAGTGCTGCCCCCCTTTCTCTATGATGTTCCGCTTCTGCTCCTCCCACTCTACAGTGTTCCGGCTCAGGACTCTCCTCCTCTTCACACTTCCTCTTCCTCTCTTTTTCAAACCAGGAAGTGGAAGGAGGAGCAGTGGAGGCAAGAAGGTGAACAGAGATGGGCAACCCCACCCATCTGCTGCCTGAGGCAACCGCTTCAGTTGGTCTCCTGGGTGGGCCAACCTGTAGTCATCCAAGCTGTCCCTGTCCATCAGAGGGTTCTGGACTGTAAAAACATTCTGGACTTTTTGGGGGGTACAGGACCCATTTTAGTTCTATTCTAATACTATCCTTGGTTTTATCATTCTTTTTTTTAAATTAAAAACTGGATTATTAATCAATCATGGATCTTTCAATCAGCTGAAAGCCTTTGTTGTTACTGATAATGACTTGTTTATTTATAATTGGTTTTTAAATGAACAGGAGTGGAGATCCCACAGTCACAACAGCTTCCAGCTGATATAGAACATGCTTTCATAACATCACTTGACAAAAATAAGCCTCTGTCTCTTTAATAGAACAAATTACTTATGTTTTATATTTAACCACTGTCAGTGTTGGGGCTATTACTGGTTTTCAGAATACTTTCGAAATGTGATCTTGATCTTGCATATGCTAAGAGCCGTCACAAACAGATGCCTTTGCTGTAGGGCTGGGAGGAAAGGGAATTGCAGGTTTGTTCTTGTGTACAGCCACAGGGTCTTCTTTGCAGTTAGGCCTAATTTTTTAATTGTTGAGACATGATGAACCTCTGACAAATTTGTGGCAGCACATAGCACAATGCAACACAATTGCAGTTTTTCAGCAACAGATATAATGGTTGGGGCCAAATCAAAATGCCCCTCCCCCATTTTTCCAACTCCATTCACATGCTGTTTTGGTAGGATTTGGGGGGGAGGCAGCAAATGCAAAATTGGGGTGATATAAAACCCACCGGCAGTAGCAGTGCTTCTTCCAGTTGCTGTTGAGTGCCAGTCCCTCCTCAGTGTCTTTTCTGAGTGATGCTATGTCTTCACTTAGTGCTTAGCCATTCTGGGGGGAAAATTGTGGCTGTGAAGAACATAAGAACAGCCCACTGGATCAGGCCAAGGGCCCATCTAGTCCAGCTTCCTGTATCTCACAGTGGCCCAACAAATGCCCCAGGGAGCACGCAAGAGAGCAAGAGACCGGCATCCTGGTGCCCTCCCTTGCTTCTGGCATTCTCACATAGCCCATTTCTAAAATCAGGAGGTTGCACACGCACATCATGGCTTGTAACCTATAATGGATTTTTCCTCTAGAAATTTGTCCAATCCTCTTTTAAAGACATCTAGTCCAGTCCTTCCCAGTCACTCTTAGGTTGAGGCCCTCCACCTGTAATATAGATCTGGGAAGGGCCTCCTGGAGTGCCTTACTGGTGGCTCTCATCACTATTGGCTATCCGTTTAGCTCATTGGCTGGACTATCTGTTGAGCCCACGCTCTTTAAGGAAGATAGAGTGGAAAGAAATATGCTCTTTACACTTTCACACAACACCAAACAACTTTTTGAGACTCCTCAGTAGACAAAAACTGTCTGAGACACTGTTGGTAATTTTTTTATCGCAGCTACATAGAGAGCATTCTCTCTTATTGTCTCTGTGTTTGGTTTGCGAGTTGTGCAGTGGTGGAGAGAAGAGCGCTCTAGAGGGTTGTCAACACTGCTCAGAGGATTATTGGCTGTTCCCTCCCTTCTTTGGAAGAGCTTTACAGTACAAGGTGTATGTCGAAAACCTTAAAAATTCTGAGAGATCCCTCGCATCCTGGTTACCAGTTTTTTGAATTATTGTCATCAGGAAGAAGATATAGGGTGATAAGAACAAGAATTAGTAGTTTAAAGAACAGTTTTTATCCCAGTGCAGTGTCTAGATTAAATGCGGGGGTACAGTGATATGTTGAACAGAGTTTTAGCAATGTCCCTCAGGTCCTGTTGGCTTCCCCCCAGGGGTCAGTTTAAAAGCTGCTCTGCCACCTTTTTAATGTTATACACCAGCAGTCTGGTTCCATTCTGGGGATGGTTCCAAGTAAAGCCCATCCCTCTTGTACAGGCCCCGCTTGTCCCAAAACATTCCCCAGTGCCAAACGAATCTAAGCCCCTCCTCCCTACACCACCGTCTCATCCACGCATTGAGACCCCTGATCTCCGCCTGCCTAGCTGGCCCTGCACATGGAACTGGTAGCACTTTCGAGAACGCTACCTTTGGGGTCCTGGTTTTCAGCATCCTACCCAGTAGCTGACATTTGGCCTCCAGGACCTCCTGACTACACTTCCCCACGTCATTGATGTCAACATGCACACAACCGCTACCACCTCCCCAGCACTATCTACCAGCCTGTCTAGAGGAGAAGTGATGTCCACAACCTTCGCACCAGGCAGGCAAGTCACCATGCGGTCCTCACATCCATTGCAACCCCCCCCCCCCGCCGTTTCTGATAATTGAAGCACCAACTACAAGAAGCCCCCGACCCCCCTTCTGCTGAGGAGTATCCTGAGTATACGGGCCCGTCCCCTGATGAAGGGGTTCCCCCTAGGGGATTGTTTCCCTCCTCTCCACGATGACATCCTCCAGCCCCAAGACTTCTCACCTGGGCAGCTGAGGTGCTGCACACCTGAGGGTGGGACAAAGCCTGATCATCCCCAGAAGTCTCCCCATGGTCCTCCTCTGCCTGCATCTGCTTCTCTGGGTTGGCAACCAAGACTTCAAGGGAGCAGACATGTTCCCTGAGTCCCTGGAGCGCCTTGCACTGAGGACACACCCATGACTTATGCCCCAGAGGCATATCATCATACATGTGGCACTTGATGCAAAACACTGGATAGCCCCCACCCTGCTGCTTGGCTGCCTAACTGCATAGTTTTTGTTTAGGGGTACTTAAAAACCTTACACTGGTTTGCTGCCCCTCTTCTCAAGGGAAGTGAAAGGTAGTATCTATGGCATTGGCTTCCTTGCCTAGCTGTTAAGAACATAAGAAGACCCCCCCCCCCCCACAGGATCAGGCCAAAGGTCTATCTAGTCCGGCTTCCTGTATCTCATAGCAGTCCACCAAATGCCCCAGGGAGCACAGAAGACAACACTACACTAAACTTGCTCTGTCTTTCCTTGGAGCTTTGTTCCTGAGTCACTTGGTTGTCAGAGGTCATACTTCATGCAGAGGCTCATGTGGTAGCAGGCTCTAGCTTCATATTCTCAGCTAGTTCCTCCTCCCTCCCTCCTTGCTGATTGAAAAGGGGCTGGTCTTCCCAGGTGAGATCTCCAAAGAGCAGGAAGACAATAGGCTGAGCCCTGAGGCTCTGCTTGAAGATCTCCAGTGAGGGAGAGTCCACCACCTCCCTGGCAATCTGTTCCACAGCCTAACCGCCCTGACCCTCAGGAATTTTCTCCTGATGTCTGATCAAAATCTCCTCTCTTGCAGCTTGAACCCCTTGGTTCTAGTTCTGCTTTCAGAGACAGCTGAGAATAAATGATTCCCTTCTGCCATACGACAGCCCTCTAGGTATTGGAAGAAAGCTCTCATATCCCTCTTGGCCTCCTCTTCTCCAGGCTGAACACGCCGAGTTTCCTCAACCTTTCCTCGTAGAGCTTGTCCTCCAGCCCCCTGAGCATTCTCGTCACTCTCCTCTGAACCTGCTTCAGTTTGGCAGCATCTTTCCTAATGTGGGGTGCCCAGAATTAGACACAATCCTCCAGGTGTGATTGTGGAGCTGCAATTATCAGGAGGAAATTATGATGCAACAGTACAGATTGTAAAGAATGGATTTGGGAGGAAGGTTTTGCTAATAATGCCCTTGAAAAGCAAACCATTAAGCCAGAGTTTCCTAAAATTACCATAGTCACAGCACTCTTCACTTGTGGTGGTCTGTTCTTCGCAGCTCTCCCACTATCCAAGATGGTGGTTCCTGGGAGAGCTTGGAAGGAGAGGCTGCCAGGGACATCCCATGGCACCTGATTGACACCTGACATCCACAGGTGCCACAGCGCACACTTTGGGAACCACGGTATTAAACTGAGCCTAATACAAAGGTCAGCTGACATTGCTGCAGTGGGTCAGTTGTATGATGACAGTAGGATCCAAATACTCTGGAGACTTGTAGTAATCTGGAGTTGTCTCATATGTCCACAGTATTGAGTCCAATACTGATGGTCTGGATGATCCCTGGAGATTTCATAAGAACATAAGACCTCACCATCATTCCACACTTGATTTCAGTCACAGTAAGGACCCTGTTGTTGAAAAGAGGGCACCAAAGTTCCTGTCATCCAAAGCAAGGTTGAGAGACAAGAACAGATCTTCATTACAACTAAAAGTGAGGTTAGACCTACCGGAGGTGAAAGTTCCCTGAACTACAAGCCACAACCAAGACCATGTAGGAACTGAAGAAAAACTGGGCTCCTATTCCAACTGTGGCAACTCCCAAAGTTTCTCTCTCTCTCTCTCTCTCTCTCTCTCTCTCTCTCTCTCTCTCTCTCTCTTCCTCCTCACACACATGCTGCACAAAGACCACTTCTTCCAGAAATAAAGAAGTGGAAGACAAGAGGCAGGGGCTTCATATGTCTGGGATCGAGGCATACGACCACATTCCATCAGATCAAGAAGTGGCCTGCTCCAGTGGTGGGGAACTTCTGCCCAAATAATTTTGCTTTCAAGAAGCAAGTGGGAAACTGCAGAGGCTGAATTCATCATTATGTCTTCAGTAGCCTGAAGCAAAACAGATTTTACCCTTAAGGATTGGAGAAAGGGACATTGAACCAGAAGCCCTTAAAACACTGCCAAGCGTCCTGCACCATGATGAAAATCACAGCAGACAACTTGCAATGAGAGCTGAACACAACGAGAAGTTCTCCATTTGTTGATGTCACACATCCTCACAGAGGGCCTACAACCCAAGGTAGCAGTTCTGCTTGGAGATTCTTACTGGAAGGTAGTGTCAGGTCAAGCATTTGGGAGATGAGGTCCCACTGTATGTATCTTTCCTCTGGATTCTTGACCCCCTTTATTATCAGAGTGTCTTATAGGCAAGATAGGACTGGGGTCCCAAATGGGATAAAGAAAGAATGATGTAGTTCTACAGTGAAGCCAGTGGTGTCATAAGAACATAAGAAGAGCCCTGCTGGATCAGGCTAAAAGCCCACCTAGTCCAGCGGCTTATATCTCTCACTGGCCCACCAGATTCCTCAGGGAGCACTCAAGACAACAAAACACCTGCATCTTGGTGCCCTCCCTTGCACCTGGCATTCAGAGGCAGCCTATTTCTAAGATCAGGAGATTGCACAAACCCATCATGGCTTGTAACCTGTGATGGACTTTTCCTCCAGAAATTTGTCCAATCTCCTTTTAAGTGCAGGCATTTTAAAAGATAGCATGGAGAACACTAGATTTAGAGCTACTAGATTAATGCTACAGGAGGTGACAGAGAGAACGAACAGGAAGAGAAGTCCAGTGATCTCTGTCTGTCTGCTTCTTCTGCTGTCCACATCCTGTAGGGTCCCAGCTGGAGGATGCTTGCATGTTGACTGTGTCATGTTGCAGAGGGATGAGAAAGGCAGAGGCACAATGGGATGGACATGAGCACTGGCTATTTATTTATTTATTTATTATACACACATACATACTCCACTTTATCTCCTAAGTGGGCATTCAAAGTGCCTTTATTGGGCTTCTGGGCTCTCATAAGAACATAAGAAGAGCCCCAGTGTATCAGGCCATCCAATCCAGCTTCCTGTATCTCATAGTGGCTCACCAGATGCCCCACCAGATGCCCCAGGGAGCACACAAGACAACAAGAGACCTGCATCCTGGTGCCCTCCCTTGCATCTGGCATTCTGAGGTTACCCACTTCTAAAATCAGGAGGTTGCACATACACATCATGGCTTGTAACCTGTAATGGATTTTTCCTCCAGAAACTTGTCCAATCCCCTTTTAAAGGAATCTAGGCCAGATTGAGTTCCACAAACTAATTATAGGCTGGATGAAGAAATGATTTCTTTTGTCTGACCTAACTCTCCCAACACTCAATTTTAGTGGCTGTCCCCTGGTTCTGGTGTTGTGTGAGAGAGTAAGGAGCATCTGTCCATCCACTCTATCCTTCCCGTGCATAATTTTGTATGTCTCAATCATGTCCCCCCTCAGGCGTCTCTTTTCTAGGTTGAAGAGCCCCAAATGCTGTAACCCTTCCTCATAGAGAAGGTGCCCCAGTCCAGTAATCATTTTTGTCACTTTCTTCTGCACCAGAGCTGTGGTGACCAAAACTGCCATATTTTCAGGTACTCAAATGTCTTAAGGTCAGAATCATTCCCCTTGAACTCAGGGTGCAATGTACAGATCTTAGAGTCCAATCCTGAGCTCCGTGTGCTGGCTTAGCTCCTAGCGCTGGGCAGGTGCCCAGCCTTGGCCACTCAGCGGTTGCATGGGTTGCCGAGCAGTGGAAAGCAGGGGCGTGGAGGAAGGTGGGCAGAGGGCAGGGAGGAGGCGTGTCATAAGAACATAAGAACAGCCCCACTGGATCAGGCCATAGGCCCATCTAGTCCAGCTTCCTGTATCTCACAGCAGCCCACCAAATGCCCCAGGGAGCACACCAGATAACAAGAGACCTGCAAGGCTTCCTGGGAATTGTCGTTAAGAACATAAGAACAGCCCCCTGGATCAGGCCATAGGCCCATCTAGTCCAGCTTCCTGTATCTCACAGCGGCCCAAAAAATGCCCCAGGGAGCACACCAGATAACAAGAGACCTCATCCTGGTGCCCTCCCTTGCATCTGACACAGCCCATTTCTAAAATCAGGAGGTTGCGCTTACACATCATGGCTTGTACCCCGTAATGGATTTTTCCTCCAGAAACTTGTCCAATCCCCTTTTAAAGGCGTCTAGGCTAGACGCCAGCACCACATCCTGTGGCAAGGAGTTCCACAGACCGACCACACGCTGAGTAAAGAAATATTTTCTTTTGTCTGTCCTAACCCGCCCAACACTCAATTTGAGTGGATGTCCCCTGGTTCTGGTATTAGGTGAGAGTGTAAAGAGCATCTCTCTATCCACTCTGTCCATTCCCTGCATAATTTTGTATGTCTCAATCATGTCCCCCCTCAGGCGTCTCTTTTCTAGGCTGAAGAGGCCCAAACGCCGTAGCCTTTCCTCATAAGGAAGGTGCCCCAGCCCCATAATCATCTTAGTCGCTCTCTTTTGCACCTTTTCCATTTCCACTATGTCTTTTTTGAGATGCGGCAACCAGAACTGGACACAATACTCCAGGTGTGGCCTTACCATAGATTTGTACAACGGCATTATAATATTAGCCGTTTTGTTCTCAATACCCTTCCTAATGATCCCAAGCATAGAATTGGCCTTCTTCACTGCCGCCGCACATTGGGTCGACACTTTCATCGACCTGTCCACCACCACCCCAAGATCTCTCTCCTGATCTGTCACAGACAGCTCAGAACCCATCAGCCTATATCTAAAGTTTTGATTTTTTGCCCCAATGTGCGTGACTTTACACTTACTGACATTGAAGCGCATCTGCCATTTTGCTGCCCATTCTGGGGAGATCCTTCTGGAGCTCCTCACAATCACTTCTGATCTTCACCACTCGGAAAAGTTTGGTGTCGTCTGCAAACCTAGCCATCTCACTGCTCAACCCTGTCTCCAGGTCATTTATGAAGAGGTTGAAAAGCACCAGTCCCAGGACAGATCCTTGGGGCACACCGCTTTTCACCTCTCTCCATTGTGAAAATTGCCCATTGACACCAACTCTCTGCTTCCTGGCCTCCAACCAGTTCTCAGTCCATGAGAGGACCTGTCCTCTAATTCCCTGACTGTGGAGTTTTTTCAGTAGCCTTTGGTGAGGGACCGTGTCGAACGCCTTCTGAAAGTCCAGATATATAATGTCCACGGGTTCTCCCGCATTCACATGCCTGTTGACCTTTTCAAAGAATTCTATAAGGTTCGTGAGGCAAGACTTACCCTTACAGAAGCCAGGCTGACTCTCCCTCAGCAAGGCCTGTTCGTCTATGTGTTTTGAGATCCTATCTTTGATGAGGCATTCCACCATCTTACCCGGTATGGATGTTAGGCTGACCGGCCTATAGTTTCCCGGGTCCCCCCTCTTTCCCTTTTTAAAGATAGGCGTGACATTTGCCATCCTCCAATCTTCTGGCACCGTGGTCGTTTTGAGGGACAAGTTGCATACCTTAGTCAAGAGATCTGCAACTTCATTCTTCAATTCCTTAATAACTCTAGGGTGGATGCCATCAGGGCCCGGTGACTTATTGATCTTTAATTTATCAATGAGGTCTGAAACATCTTCTCTTTTAACCTCTATCTGACTTAACTCCTTGGTTAGGAGGGGCCAGGGGGGTGTCAGGTGTCGGGGGGAAGGGAGCGGGGAGAGAGAGAGTGACGCTCCACCAGATCCAAGCCTCCGTGTTGGGCTTGCCGCCCGACACAAAGGCTTTTACCGCTCGGCGGTGAATCAAATAGCCCCATTGCGGGGCTACTTCCTTTATCTGGAGGAAGGGGATGAAAGTCCCCTTCTCCCGAGGTGTCACCCGCGGCTGCCTTGGGCACGGAGGATGCGCCCTTGGCAGCTCAGGATTGGGCTCTTAATCCCTCAAGATGCTCTCTTGTCCATCTCTTCCAAAATGGATTCATCAAAATCTATTATTTCTTGGTTTAGAAAGTTCCAACTTGAGTGCCAGTCAAGTGCCCTTTGTGTATTTTGGTGAGCTTTGTACCGCATGGAAGAGAGCCAAGACTGGATATACTTCATTGGTCTATAGTGCAGATGTGTAGAGTAGAATGATGCCATTTTACTCCACCTCAGCATCTTGTGTGGTAAAACCCTCCTTCCCTTTGGCAAGGGGATGCAGAAGGCTCATTCGATCAATCCACTTGCTTGCTTGTGAGGAATCTGTAAAGTACCAGCAAACTTGAACTGGGGAAGCTGCTGGGAGCAGGACCCCAGTCTCTGTGCCATAAGCAAAGCTAGCAGGTGGGTGCTGGCCTCATCCCTGCCTTTGTGGACAATCAACCTGCTGCTTCCTCGGGTGAGGCTCTGGCTACAAAGAAGACACACATGGCACATGAAGTTGTGTTGGTCCTTGCAGGCTTGGTTCCCTGTTTTTTTGTATCAGCCAAAGGGGGTGGGGGCTGACTTGAACTGCCACAAAGGAAAGGAAAGAGGTTGAAGCAACTTCCCCTGCCTCTACTGCACTGCAGCCCCCAGTCAAACCCTTTCCTCTCGCTGCTGAAGGGAAGCACAGAAAGAAAGAAAGAAAGAAAGAAAGAAAGAAAGAAAGAAAGAAAGAAAGAAAGAAAGAAAGAAAGCAAGCAAGCAAGCAAGCAAGCAAGCAAGCAAGCACATACAAGGCCAGACAAAGTCCTCAAGTGTAACATGTAGTTTGGGCCTGAGATTGATTCCTGTGTCATTTCTCCCAGACAGGTTGTCTATGTGTCCCAGCATGCCTTTAGAGCAGGAGAAGAATGTGCTCTACAAATCTCAGGAAAAGGGGGGGGGAAAGCCCCCCTTTCCCCTTCTACTCAGGCACAGAAAAGAAATTGGAGCAATTGCCATCATTGAAGGTGCCCCTTCTCCCTCAGTGCAGCCCTGCTGTGTCTGACCTAAGTGCCGGGGAGGCCAGCAGCCCCATCTGGCCTGCAAAGGCTTCTTCCCATCTACCCCCAGCCTAGTCTTCTATCCCAAGACACCATCTGACTCTGCAGGGACCCTTCCTATGTGAGCAGAGACTTGACACGGAGCTTTTCATCACTCTTGCTCCCAGCTGCCAAAGACAAAAAGGGTTGGGCAGAGCCTCCCCTTGTTCGGCGCTGAGGAGCTACTCTCACATTCAGTCCTGGCCCAGGTAGCGCCATCACCCCTTCTCTCCAGCATGAAGAGCAGCAGCAGGGTCTTTCTCCCCTTGCTCAGGATCCATGCCTTGAAACGAGCAGCCAAGTCACAGGCTGATGGTTGCTCTTGGCATCTCTCGCCCTTCTCGGCACAGAGAAGTAGGCAAAGGAGCCCACGGCTCGTGTCTCAGCATGAGCAGGCAAGTGGCAAGAGGAGGCCTCTGTGGAGGCTGTTCTCACTAAGGGAGGGTATGATCAAGGAGGTCCTCATGGCACAAACCAGTGAACAGAACCAGCAGTGCCAACCTTGCCATGTATGCTCAGCTGAAAATGCCTGAGCCCTGTTAGGACTTTGTTGCTCAGGGATGCTGAGTCTAGAATGAAGTGACAGGTACCACTTTTCTTGCGCGCATGAGGCTCATGCCAGTCTTGCCGCCGTCTCTCCACAAAGCAGGCATCCAACTGCCTGACTGCTCGGCCCCTGTGCATGCAGTGATTGCTGCATCCATCCAGTGGAGCTGTTCTTCCTACCTCAGATCTTGGATCACAGCCTGGGTCAGGTTTCTGAGAGCCGGGGCGGGGTGTGGACTAGGGTTACAGCTGCAGCTAGCTTACCTTGGGCCAAGCATTGATGTCAGAGTGATGCTGCAGGGTGGGACAGCCTTTGAAATATAAAGATAGGTCAATCAAATATAGCAGGCTGCCCCACCGGAGAGCTGGAGGCATTCAAAACATGGTCCCCAACAGGCCGAGCAGTGCCTCTCTGCCTCCCTTCCTGACCCAACTGCTCTCAAGCTTCAGTTTCATGTCCAAAATCTCCCTCTGCTTTCCAAAAATAAGCCACTGCCGCCATGCTGAAGGGAGAAAAACAAGAAGGGCGGTATTTTTAGGGCCATTAATTCTGACCACGTGCCCAGGAGGTGAACCGGATGGCAATCGCACAAAGACTCCTCATCACTATGTCCTGTGAGGCCGGTGTCCACTGGACGTTCCCTGCCTTTGTTCTCCTGGGTCTCCTGGCAGAGATTGTTTCCTCGTACCCGGTGGTGGGCAGGACAAATGGCACCCTTCTGGAGCAAGGATGGGAGTCTCTCTTGTCCAGGTCGCTTGCTGTTGCTGCGGCTGCTGCTGCTGGAGTGTCTAGGCAGAAGTCTGAAGCCAACTGGGAGACCGACTATTTGCTAGGCATCAAGAGGCAGCGGAGGCTGTATTGCAATGTGGGCATTGGGTTTCACCTCCAGATATTTCCAGATGGACGGATCAGTGGCGTTCATGCAGAAAACCAGTACAGTGAGTTTGCATCACAGTGTGAAATGATGACATAGATGTCATGTAATTACTCTGAGTTCTGATAATTGCTCTGCCTGAAATCTCAAGACAACTGTTTCTTATAATTATTCTAAGGTACATCTGCTGCTGGGAGGGGGGGGGGTTAGGATAAACCAGCACCCAAAGTCTCCAGGCTGAAACTTGACCCAAATATTTTAACAAAAGGTGATACTAACTTTGGGCACAATCCTAACCAGGTCTACTCAGAAGTAGGTCCTATTTTGTTCAATGGGGCTTACTCTCAGGAAAGTGTGGTTAGGATTGCAGCCTTAGTTTGATTTTACAATCCTGAAAAAGCAAAGGAGGGTGGAGAAAAATCTTTTTTTCTGATACTCCTTCCTTCCCCTCCCTTGAGTTTTGCTGCTTTGCTGTCAGGAACTCACACACTATAAGTACATGATTTGGGATCACCATTTGCCAAAATGCTGAGAATACGGAGAAATCACAAAGCACAAAGTTAGATATCTTTTTCTAACTTCATATTATGGGTGTTTATTTTAATCCACCAGACTGAAAGGATGATGTTTAAAAAGCAATGTCACCAATTTCTCTCTCATACACACACACACACACGCGCACGCGCGCGCACACACACACACACACACACACAAAATCAGATTTAGGCTCCTCTATAGGTGCTACTGGACTTTAAAAAAAAAAAGAACTCTTGGAAGATCTGATCACAATACCACATCTAGTATTGCCCTTTCTAGAAAAATTGCTCTGAAAGCTTGTAGACTTTATTCATGTTGTTAATAGTACCTTGGAAATTCGTACAAAAACATGCTAAGTCAGGCTATAAGCTTTAAGCCTAACTGCTTGCATGTTTCAGAAGTAATCCCCACTGAGTGCAGTGCAAATGTGCAGACGACTGTTTAATCAGCAGATTAAAACAACTGAACTTCCCTGAGGGCCCGATTCTGTCTGGGCCTTAAACTGGCGGAACTCGTGATCCGCCCCTGCAAGGCCTGGGCTGTTGGTGCAGCTGTTCTGGTGGTTGTGCATGGCTGACACCAGCCCACAGAACCTTTGCTGCAGCTGGTAAGACGGAGTGGATGGGGTGGCAAGCAGGCCAGGCTGGGGGTGGTTTGGGACAGCATGGGTGAGGATCTTGGCAGCAGCCACACATGCTGGATCCAGCTGCCCCTTCCTGGTCCAGGCCCACCCCTGAGTCTTCTCAGACTTAAGCTGGCTAAACAGCAGGCATAGTTCTGAGGAGACACATTGAGGATCAGGCAGTCTATGGGGGGGGGGGGGAGTTTAGTAAAAATATTCTTTCCTCTCCTTGGATGTCTGGTTTCCTGCAACCCATGGCATGCAGCATGCTCTCTGTCAACAGCAATATGACTGGCGCAGGTCCATATTGGTCTATGCAGGCTAATGAGGCCCACCAGTGCCACCAATCCCGCCCCCTCCCGGGCCCCATCTGCCCACCTCACCCCGTCTCTTCTCTGTTCCATCCTCACCCTGCCCCATTCAACCTCCTCTGTGCCCTTCCCCCCCACCCCTGTGCTGCACTTACCTGCTCCACCAGGGCCAGTGTGAAGGCTCCACAACTGGGGCAAGCGCATGAACAACAACACACACAACTGCCCTTGCTTCATCTAGTCTGACCATCAAAAGGCATTTGTATCTAGGTTTTGATAGTATCTAAAATTATTTAAATTTGGGGAACAATTCAGTCAAATATTTAAATTCTTTGATTAAGCTTCATCTCCACCATTGAAAGCAGTGGGGTAAGTCTGGGCAGAAGGTCCTCTGACTCAGCGAAAGGGCAGGTGAGCAATTGGTTAAAATGCATTAATTAGTCACACCCATTATTGAAACGTAACTTTTCTGCTTATATTACAGTTTTTAAATTCTTACTTCTGTGTACAGTATAAATTCCTGTACTTCATACAACTGTTTACAAATATAATGCATGAAGCTTATGCCCTTTTACTAATTTCTACAGAAGATTTAAAACAAGGGATTCCTTTGATATTTTTAATTTTTCTGTGGGCAGCTATGGTACACCATAGTAAGCCTGCCTTTCATCTTCTGCTTCTTCAGGTCTCCTGGAAATATCAACGGTGGAGCGAGGTGTGGTCAGTCTGTTTGGCTTGAAGAGTTCCCTCTTCATCGCCATGAACAACAAAGGGAGACTGTACGGCACGGTGAGTACAGGTGGGGGCAGGTTTTCTATCGTTGAAACTGATTTGTGAAGGAGACGTATTTACTCTGAAGCCCTGGATATTTTAGTCTCCAGTAGCTTCCATACTAGCAATTTTCCCAAGGAAAGTTTGCCCTTTGGTCGTTTTTACAGAGAATCCAGACAAGGTCCTTGTCAGATAACTGCAGAAAAGGGCTTCCTGTGTTGTCATCATCTGTTTTTTCCAGGGCTAATTTAAACTGGGGCGGGGGTGGTTTGGCTATAAAACGTAATTGGTGTAGCAACCTGTCCAGTGTAGATTGACCATTGAGGCTTTTCATGGTTCCGGTGTCTTTATATCTGTAGATCCGACTAATTGTATTACTTCCTGCTGGTCATGTTTCCAGGATGAATTTGATATATTATATTTGAATTTTCTTTTATTTTTAAGTGAAATAGTGCTGCTTTCATAGAAAGGAAATGCAAAGACTCATTTTTTTTTCTGAATAAACGTGGCCAGCTTTAAAGAGAGTTCTCCAGGGCCAATCCCCTTGGCCCATCTTTTTATCCATCCTGGCCTTATAGAGGTTTTAGGGCCAACCTATCCAACTTTCCAGCTCCGGTGCAGCTGCAATGCAGCCCCAAGGTAAGGCAACAAATATTCCCATACCTTGAAGCGGCCAGTGTGACTGCATCCCCACCACAGGATGCAGCACACACCCCATTGGCATGGCTGCACTGGCACTGGAAACTTGGATAGGATTGGGCCCTGTGCTGGAAAGTTGGATAGGATTGGGCCCTGTGCTGGAAAGTTGGATAGGATTGGGCCCTTACAGCCCAATCCTATCCACACTTTCCTGGGAGTAAGCCCCATTGACTCAAATGGGACTTACTTCTGTGTAGACATGCATAGAATTGCGCTGTCAGTCTGCTATTCTATGTATGCCAACTCTGCGACTCCATTGTTTTTAGCAATTATTCAATATTTTGTCATGTTCAAAATGCATATGCTGCTCTGGAACCCTCCAGGCTGAAGAGCTGGTTATCCAAGTCTATGTAAATTAATAAAGTAGATTCTGAATGAATAAGGACAAGAGCACAGTCCAGTGAAAGTGAATTCCCTTTTATTTCCATTCATTGTTCCACTGAACAGATTTAAATATGCACTTGATTTTCCCACTGACATTAATCTGATTTTTAAAAATTATTAAATTGCCATCAAGCATGTCCTTCAATAACCAGCAGTACTCAAAGTGCTGCCTGCTGCAGGCTGGGAATGTGTTCCCTGGCGTGACCGGTGCTTCTTGTTCCAGAGCACCAATGGAGCTTCTTTTCCCCGATGAGGATGACGCAACACTCCAGCCAGTCACATTTATGGTGCAATGCCCCAGCTGGCATTGTGTCCAGATTTCTGGGAAGATGCAACCAGCTGGAGCATTGCGTCGAACATGAAGCCCCGCAGCACTCCAGAATGAGAAGCAGCAGTCAGAGGAGGGAAGGATTCAGCCGAACACCAGATCCAGCCCTCAGGCCAGGATTCACCCAGCCCTGCTCTAAATGTTACTTACACTGATGATAAGCACATTTATCTAAAGCAGTGTTTCTCAGCCAACTGTACAGGTACCATCAGTGGTACTTGAGGTGGTACCTGGTGGCATTTGCAGGACCCCTGGACCCCTGCCACCTGGCAAGGAGACCACAAACGTGACACAACAAACAGTATTATTAACAGTATTTATATACCGCTTTTCAACTAAAAGTTCACAAAGCGGTTTACAGAGAAAATCAAATAACTAATGGCTCCCTGTCCCAAAAGGGCTCACAATCTAAAAAGATGCCAAGGAATACCAGCAGACAGCCACTAGAACAGACAGTGCTGGGGTGAGGTGGGCCAGTTACTCTCCCCCTGCTAAAAAAAAGGAGCACCCACTTAAAAAAGTGCCTCTTACCCAATTAGCAGGGGTTGGTTCAATGGGCAGAGTAGAAGGCTTGGTTCAATGGGCAGAGTTTCAAAGCATGCTTTTCTGTGCTCAAAAAACCCCTCCCATTCACCCTGAGCCTCTTGCTAGTGTTTGTTGCATTGCATCCCAACCCAGAAGTAAATGGCAATGGTGTCATCTCCAGTTACTTCCGATGGTACTTTGAATAGGTGGACCATGTGAAGCGGTACAGCGGAAGACAAACCTTGAGAAACACTGATCTATAGAAATTTAAGTTTGACCAATTAAAGGCCCAATACAGAGCTGATGCAATGGGGTGTATGCTGCATCCTGTGGTCTCCTCAAGGAAAGGGAACATTTATTCCCTTACTTTGGGGCTGCATTGTGGCTGCATCAGTTCTGGAAAGTTGGATAGGATTTGGCCACAAGTAGAATAGGAAATATTGGACACGATTCAACTATTCAAGGAAATATTGAGCAAATTCAAGTACTATCACTTAGAAGCAGATGACCAGGCAACAGAACAATTATCTGATCAGTTGACAGCCCTAATTTAAACAAAGGGGCAGCTAAGGTTAGTCATGTTTAAGTCCCTAGGAAACTTACTACTGATCAGTAAGATGTAACTGTAGGAGTCCTCTCTTTAAATACAGGTTTGCCCTAATTAGTCTGGGATTAGGGCTCACCTGTTTCAATAAAGACTGTCAACTGGAAAACTGGGAGATCAAGTGAATGGGGAGGGGAGGAAAGCTTGTGAGAAGTAAGTAGCGGGGTGTGCGCGTTCTGCTGTCCTTGGCTGAGTTTCTTTCTTGGTTCTTTAATCAGCTCCACACACACACATTATAAGGATTTGAGAAAGGACTGCCAACATGCCAAGTGTGACCTCACTTTGCTCTGCATATCAACTCTCAGTCAGCTGCCTGGGGCTGGTTGTTCAAAGAAGCACAACTGTGTGTGAGGGGAGTGCTTGCTGTGATGATGTCATGGACACCTGCCCAATGGTTTCATGAGATCATGCCAATGATATCTCTGAACAGTCTGAAACAGTCTGAAATCCTAATTACAGTTGCCACTCAATTTTATCTAAAGTAGCGTTTCTCAATGTTTTGTCCCCTGCTGTACCGCTTCGCCTGGTCCACCTATTGGAAGTACCACTGAAAGTAATTGGCAATGATATAGTGTGTAGTTAATCTGTGGAACTCTTTGCCACAGGATGTGGTGATGGCATCTGTCCTAGATGCCTTTAAAAGGGGATTGGACAAATTTCTGGAGGAAAAATCCATCACGGGTTACAAGCCATGATGTGTATGTGCAACTTCCTGATATCAGAAATGGGCTATGTCAGATGCAAGGGAGGGCACCAGGATGAGGTCTCTTGTTGTCTTGTGTGCTCCCTGGGGCATTTGGTGGGCTGCTGTGAGATACAGGAAGCTGGACTAGATGGGCCTATGGCTTGATCCAGTGGGGCTGTTCTTATGTTATTGCCAGTTACTTCCAGATTGGAAGGCCAAACACAATGCAACGAACATTGGTAAGGGGCTCAGGGTGGATGGAAGGGCTTTTTAGAGTGCACAAAAAGCACACCCTGAAGCTCTTCCCACTGAGCTGAGTCTCCCACTGCTGTTTGTTGTGTTGCATTGCTGGTCCCACTTCCAGTGGACACCACCTCAAGTACCACCAATAATACGAGTACCACTGGTTGAGAAACACTGACATGAACTGAGATTGAAGGTTCAACCAAACAAAGATACGAGGAAGTTCAAGGAATCCAATAGCTTTGATCAAACTCAACAAATTTGTTGTGGGGATTCCACACATCAAAACTAAGCTGCTCAGCCACAGGATAATATGGAAAGTGGTCTGGCAAATAAATTTTCTATAGTTACACATGCAAAATAAGTGACTTCAAAGCTTGGACAATAAAACACATTGATAAGTCCTCATGAATTGAGATGTCACTCAAGACATGGAAAAAAATCCTAAAGGAACAGTAACACAATACCTTTATTAGGACTGACTAAAATGTCGCAAAGATATGAGCAATCTTTTAACATCTCAAGTTTGTTTTTTGTCTGAACATTCAGCAAAAGCAGGAGGTAGACAAAAACTATCTCTGGGAATGGTGGAAAGGGCCAAGTCTGCTTGGCATTGAGGTGTGGGTGGAGGGGATACTATCTGGATTCACTAAGTCCACGTTTTGTTTGCTTCTGCTTTATATCTGTGGGCACTTGTTCGTCTCCACCCTGCCCCTGGGGGGCAGGTCCATGTTGTGGGGGGATTGGAAGAACATCCAGAGAAGAAAGGAGATCTATAGATGTAGATGTAAAGATGAAGGAGGTGATGGTTGCTGCTGATTTGTACTTTATTGTATTTATGTGTCAGATAAATGTTTGAGGGTTTTTTCAGGTTATTATTGCTTGTAAGTAAGTAAAACATTTCTTTCTCTTTTTAAAATGAGATCTGGTATACCGAGGTGCATCCTGACAGAATGTCATTTATAAAAGAGATGCCAAACGGTTTGGGAACCACTGCCCTAGACTGATCCCCTCTGGGGCCAGAAGGCTGGGATTCAAACTTGCCCTTCAAGGGCAGCTGCTGCTGGCTCAAGGAAGCCGGTCTCCTGCTGGTGGCTGGAGCAGGGATGGGGCATTGCTACGGCTCCTGGTCTCTGAGGTTTGCCTGAGCCCCCAGGGTCCTGCTTCTGCACCTCCCTCCAAGCCCCCACCCCCCATTCTCTTCATGCCCTTCCCCCCCCCAGACTTCCCCCAGCTTCCTTCTGGCCTCTGCTGCCCTCCTCTCATATGCACCACTCTCCAGGGCTCCTCACCCCTTTCCACAAAGCCTTCTTCCTGTTGTTCCCTCACCTCCTCTTCCCTCACCCTCCTTGAACTTGCCCCTCCTTCACCCTCCCTCCACTCACTGCCCTGCTCACTCTTCCCCCACCTCAGGAGGGAGGCACTGCTCCCGTGAGACCCTGACAACCAGGCCCCCGGTTTCACAGCTGCTGTCTGTCACAGCTCACAGTCTGCACAGGTGTGCGAGTCCTCCCAAGTAGCATTGTTAGTTTTATTTCTAACGATTGGCATTCAGCCTTTCCCTGTTCAGAACAGGCAGGTCTGTCTCAGGAGAGGTGGATCAGGACACAGCCGCCAGCTTTAAGTTTGTTTCCAAAGGAAGAGCGTCCTCTTATTATGTGGTGGGCCGCTGTGAGATACAGGAAGCTGGACTAGCTGGGCCTATGGCCTGATCCAGCAAGGCTCTTCTTATGTCCATGGTTTCTTTCCCCTGGCAGCTTTTGGTGCTGTGCCCCCGTGGATCTGTTTTGTGCCCAGCATGGTCTGGCCTAATTAAGGGCCTGATCCTGAGCAGTGCATGCTGGCTTACTGCTGGCATGCACTGTCACAAATGTGCCATAAGGCACGTTTGTGAGCCCTTACCGCAGGTCCAGTGTCACAGCTAGCCCAGTGTAAGCCCGCACTGGGCCAGCTCCAGCACTGGGCCCACATTCTGCCACCCAGTGGTCACCTGGACCATCGAGCGTCGAGCGTCGGAGAAGTGAATGAGGGTGTGGAGGGAGGCAGGGAGGAGGTGGGGGAGGACAGGGAGAGGGCAGGAGGGAGGCATGGCAGGAGGAGGGCAGGATCAGTGGAGGGAGGCGCCACCAGATCCTGAGCCCCATGTTGGGCTGCGCGGACAAACACTGGACTATCCAATTCTGCACCGGCTCAAGAGCAGCCACAAAATTGAGTAGCCCCATTTCTTTGGGCCAAGTTGGAAGACATGGGGATTGATAAAAGGTCTCTCCATTTAAATACCTCCTGCAGGGTTAGATGCTCCTGGAGGGGGAATCGAACTCACTCCACCATCACTAACAAAGGGGTCAAACAGGGCTGTGTCTTGGCCCCCATGCTTTTCAATCTATTTCTAAATGATCTTGCCCCTTCCCTGAAGGAAGTAGATGGCCATTGTTCAAAGCTTGGCGCAAGCCAAGTGCCGCTACTTCTGTACGCGGATGATGCAGTACTGATATCTCGTACTAGGATTGGCCTGAAACGTCTGCTCAGTCACGCCACAGAGTATTTTTTGTCCAACAAATTGCAGATTAATTATGCTAAATCTAAGATAATGATATTTGCTAACAGATGGAAAGCTTTTAAGTGGTCTTGTAATGGCAACAAAATGGAACAGGTTAAGCATTTCAAGTACCTGGGTATCAACTTCCATTACAGGCTCACTTGGGCTTTTCATTGTAAGGCAGTGCAGAACGCATCCAAACTAGCTTCCTCAGCCATTTCCCGTTTCTTTTTCACCTGCGGCAATGGTTATGTTCCGGCCGCTCTGGAGGCATTTAAGGGAAAGGTTCTTTCCCAGGTTCTTTATGGCTCTCCTGTCTGGTATAAGGTCATTAACCAACCACTAGAACGCATCCAAGCCTCCTTTTTACAGAAGATTTTGGGCTTACCCAGGTGTGTTCCCTATTTGGTTCTGTGTCTTGAGGTGGGGTTAATTCGATTAAGGACTACTGCATGGTTAAGACTACTGAAATTTTGGTTTAGGATTTTATTTAATAATAATAATGATAATAATAATAATAATAGTAGTAGTAGTAGTAGTAGTAGTAGTAGTAGTAGTATTTATATACCGCTTTTCAACTAAATGTTCACAAAGCGGTTTACAGAGAAAAATCAAATAACTAAATGGCTCCCTGTCCCAAAAGGGCTCACAATCTAAAAAGATGCAAATGAATACCAGCAGACAGCCACTAAAACAGACAGTGCTGGGGTGAGGTGGGCCAGTTACTCTCCCCTGCTAAAAAGAGGAGCACCCACTTGAAAAAGTGCCTCTTACCCAATTAGCAGGGGTTGTTACCCAATTTAACCCTACCTCCTCTGGTCTAATGCACCAATTATTATTGGATCCAGTCCTGCCTATAGAGATCACTGATCTTCTAACTAAAATTAAGTCAATAGGGCTGGACACTGCAGAGTTAGGTATGATTGGCTGTGATGCAGCTTACAGAATCGTCAAAGAAAGAATTCTGGATATCGAACAACAAGAGCTGTTTAGTGCCACCAGAACCACATGCTCTCCACTCCATCTCCATATTCCAGTCAGTTCTGGGAAACCGGCCTCCTTCTTTTACCACCTGGTGTGCCCGCAGGCTCGGAGAGCTTTCACACTGGCAAGATGTAACGCTCTTCCATCAGCCTTGTTAACGGGCAGGTTCAATGGTATTCCCTACTCAGAGAGGGCGTGGTAGGGATTGCACTGAGACTCTAATGCATATCTTTTTTTACTGCCCGCTACTTGATGCGTCACGCAAGAAATATCTAGGCCCATTGTTAGCTAGGATGCAGGGCTGGGAGGATTCAATCATGCTTCAGTCTCTCCTTTCCACACCTGATTCTGAGACTCTGGATAATGTCGCTTCCTTTTTATCTGGGGTAATAGCCAGACAGTCCTGGAACTCTGGGCAGTATGTGAGGAGAAGACTGATGTTTATGGTTAGGTTGTGTTGTCTTTGTATATTATTGTTTTGTTTTGTTCTTTCTCTGTATTTTATGCCAATAAAGGTCTTACAGAACTGAACTGAACTGAGTAGCCCCATTGCAGGGCTACTTCCCTTACCTGGGGGAAGGGGACAAAAGTTCCCTTCCCCTGAGGAGTTGCCATTGGCTGCCCAGTTGTGCACTGGACGCTGCAGTAGCCATTTTGGCACTACGGCAGCCCCATGCTCCGGGCAGCTCAGGATTGGGCTGCCCATCAGCTAGCACCTCATGCACAGTCTTACAAAGTACGGATGTGGCCTTTTTCCACCATGCCCAGGAGCATAGTTAGAATGTTCATGCCTGCACTTTGTAAGATCAAGCACTGGAAAGGCAAGATATACATCACTGGAATGCAAACATAGCACTAATAAAGATAGGAACATCAGAAGAGCCCCACAGGATCAGACCAAAGGCCCACCTAGACCTGCTTCCTGTATCTCACAGCGGCCCACCAAATGCCTCCAGCAGGGAGCACACAAGACCACAAGAGACCTGGTGCCCTCTCTTGCAGCTGGCGTTCTGAGGTAGCCTGTTTCTAAAGCCAGGAGGTTGCACATGGCCCACCTTGGCTTGTAATCCTGCATCTTTGTACCACTCCTTTGCACCTGGCATTAAGAGACAGCCCATTCTGACTTGGCTTTGTGCTTGCATAATGTGTTGTACAAGCTGACAACCACAAAACATGGTTAGTTCCTCAGTACTGTGCAATTTATTCCACATGCACTTGTGCAACTACATGTGAGGCAGTTCAAAAAGCCCCCTTATTTCTGCATTAGCTGCTTTGGCTGCAGCCCATTCTTTCCTAAATGCTAAAGTTGGTTCCTAGTTCCCAGGTCCTTCTTTGTCATGGAGACACGGAGCAGGGACACTTTCAGGGAGTTGCCACAAGGTGTGGACTACAGAAGCTGCTTGGTTACTCAAAAGGCCATTGCAGGAACGAAACAGCCAATTTGCCTGATCAGGTGTCCTCCCCCCTTCCCAGAGTATTTATTCCTTTATTTGGCCATCCCCATCCATGTGCTTGGTCCTTTGCAGCACTGATAATCCAAATGGGGGGGGGGGCACGAACCAGATGTGGAATGGCTCTGAGTAAATGCCGCCACATCTTGCAACCACTCTTTTTCTTTCTTTACCGCCTCCAGGCAACTTTTCAGGATGAATGCAAGTTCAGAGAAACTCTGCTTCCCAATAACTACAATGCCTACAAATCGTTCCTGTACAGGGACTTTTATGTGGCACTCAGCAAGCACGGGAGAGTGAAGCGAGGAAGCAAAGTCTCGCTCGCACAGACGGTCACACACTTCTTGCCCAGATTGTGAAACTGGCGTCAAGTGTATTAAGCAACTCTATTTTGTTTTGCACATGAGAATAACCTCCCAGGTAAAGTACTTACCTTCACTCTTCTGTGGATATACCTGTGTGTATATATATGAAATGATTTGTATGGGATCCATTACACAAAAGTATGCTGCAAGGTGCAAAACCAGAGCCCTCAAGACAGCAGGAAGCTGCCGCTTTGTTCACCGCAGTGGGCTGTTCACAGTTGCCACAAGTGGGAAGCACTGGCCAAGCTGGACAGGGGACGGTTGCCAGTGGTGCTTGGATTTCCTTCTGAGAGATCCGAATGGAAGACCAGTAGATTTTTGGATCATGGTTCAAAAACATCCAACAGGAGGCTGGAATGGATGCAGTTAACTCTGGGAGCTCAGTGCTTGTCCAACTGTGTTGTTGGGATCCCTGTGGACTCTCTGAAGCCTGAGGGGTTTCATAAGAACGTAGGAACAGGTCAAGGGATTAGGCCAGGGTCCACCTAGTCTAGCCTTCCGTTTTCCACAGCAGATAACCAGATGCTAGTGTGGAAACGGGGCCAGCCCAAGACCTCTCCGTGCTCCTGCGCTGCCTCAATTCTTCCCCTTGCCACCTTTGTGGGGGTAGCAGGCACGCGGGCAAACAAGTGAATGAAGGGGGTAGCAAAGTGCTGCTTCCCTGCGTGTTCCCTTTAAACTTGGAACTTCATGCCAGAACAGAGTGTGGAGAGAAAGGGACTCTGTGATTCCCAGTCGTGTTTAGTGAGTGGAGGCAGATTAGCGTCACTTGCACCTGCAGTGGGCTGGCGAACACTGGCGACTGCAGATTTGTGGCAGAGAGCCCCCCGCCCCCGACCTCACCACTTGCCCTGATGCAAGGCACTTCACGGCTGAGCTGACCATGAGAGAAACCCAAATTACATTAGAGCAGCCTGCTTGGAAGAGAGTCTGCTCACTACTGGTGGTCATTCCCTGTCATGATATGGCGTGTGTGGAAGAGCACACACTCAGTTCTCACACTGGGGAAGTCTGAAAGCTTAGTCAGTGCTCTGAGAATTGGATGTGCACTCTAGAACATTCCCTGGAATGATCGGTGCTGTGCACAGCCATAGCAGAACAAGTCAACGTGGAAAGTGTTCCCTGAAGGTGGGAATTCTGAGCACCACAGCAAAAGACAAAGCACAAATGTATCATGAGGTGAGCTGTGCCAGATTACGCAGTCGGAGAGAAACATCAGCATCTTGAGCTCAAGGACCACATCATGCCTGTGATAAGAAGCTGTGAGATTTGAAGAAAGGCTATTTCTTAAAGTACGGGGTGCCCGCACCTGGACCAGCACAGACAAGCAGAGCCATGTAAACAAAACCACAGCATAGTCTTCCAAGTGTTGGCAAATCTGCCACTCAGTATTGCTTTAAAAATATCTACCTCCTAAAGCCATTTCCAGTTTGCATTCCTCACAGCTCTTTTCTTTACAAAGGAATGAGATTTTTCCCTGCAAATGGAGGTTTAAAAGCCAAAACAAAAAGCCATCATGTGTCAATAGCAGGCAAGTGTATATGTCAGGGTCCCCCTGACTTACCTGGGGGAAACCTGGAGGGAACAGGCTTGCAGGGCGAGAGGGGAGCTCAAGGCAAGGAGGAGACAGGTGGAGTCCCGGTCTGGAGAGCCAGGAAAGGGAGGAGGGGGAGGAACACCAGGCTCCAGCCTTTTGGCTCTCACAAGCAGTGAGGGGAGGGGGTGGGAGAGGCCAGTCAGCCTTTTAACCCTCCCATGGAGGAAGGGGCGGGGCCTGGAGGGGCTAGTCATGAGCATAAGACTCAGCTGGGCCAAGGATGAAGGCAGTCTGGGCCAGGCAGCTGGAGGGAACAGAACCCAGCCTGCCCATGAGCCAGAGACTGGCTAGGAGCCCAAAACCCCTAGCAGCTGGGGGAGAAGGGCCTGGGTGATGCAACCCCCTTCCCCCCACACTCTCTGCTGGGGCCCCAGTGGCTGCGCTGTTGCTCTGGGAGACAGAACCTCCAGTGGCCCGCTGCTGTCTCTTGCAAATACGAGCGTCCCCCTCAAGCCAGGACCCTATAGTATATTTTACTGAATGTACACAAATTTGAAAGCTGCTGTCAGTCACAGCTTCCCAGCTAGCATCTACTCTGCAAAACCGACTCTTGGGGATGGACTTCACACATGATGGGGGACACTGAAATACTTATCCTCTCCCTCAGTATACAAACCTGTAGAGAAAATATGTGTGAAGCAACCTTCTGTCACTGCAGTCATCTCCCAGATGAAGGCTCGTGATACAGGCCTTGCTCTACAGAAAAATTTTGAAGATGGACATTATTATTATTATTATTAACAGTATTTATATACCGCTTTTCAACTAAAAGTTCACAAAGCGGTTTACAGAGAAAAATCAAATAACTAAATGGCTCCCTGTCCCAAAAGGGCTCACAATCTAAAAAGATGCAAATGAATACCAGCAGACAGCCACTAGAACAGACATGGCCTATGGTCTAGTCACACACTCACCCGCAGAAGCAGGCACTGGAGTGTCTGTAGATGTTCTGTTTCTGTGGATGTCCAAAAGCTGGTGAACCATTCTAGGCACATGATGTGCATGTCAGCTTCCACTGGTATGTGTCCTTATTTATCAGAAGTACAGGCGTAAACTCTGTCTTATTGAGATGACTGCCAGCATTCACTGAGCTATCTTTTTTGGACACTGATGAATTTAATCTTGGAATGTCAACAGTGATCAGGTTTTGGATGTTTGATACAATGCGTAGATCAGTGTTTCTCAGCATTTGTCCTCTGCTGTAGCACTTTACATGGTCCACCTATTCAAAGTGCCACCGGAAATAACTGGCGATGACATTATTGCTAGTTACTGCTGGGTTGGGAGGCCAGATGGGACACAGCAAACAGCAGTAATAGGCTGGAGGTGAACAGGAGGGATTTTTCAAGAATGGAAATGCAAGCTTTGGAGCTTCTGCTGCTGTTTGTTGTGTAGTGTCCCTGGTCTCGCTGCCATGTGGCAGGTGTCCAGGGGTCCCACGAATACCACGAAACACCACCTCAAGTACCACTGGTGTTACCTGTACCACTGGTTGAGAAACACTGGTGCGGATAGAGATAGAAATGCATAAATTGTATGTTGTGTTACTTATACTGCAAATATCTTTGAACCTCAGAATTGCAGTGGATGACTGGTTAAGCATGTCAGCCCAGCTTGCACACACCAGGAATTTTCAAACTATCTGCTTCCAGAACATTTTCCAAGTTGCTTTCTCTGCTAAGGAACGCCTGCAGGAGGAAAAGGATTTGGGCATTATTCTGGGGGAGTGCTCAGGGTACTTGTTCAGCCTGTTGGGCCTCACCTTCATCCTGGATGAAGTCTTCCCTTTGGGAAAGGTGCAAGGTTCCCCAGAGCACATTGGGAAAATTACTGGCATGGGCTTCTAACTAGGGCAATTTCTGGAAGCTCCTTTGGTTTATGGTTTAGTGATCTGATACGTACTGTGGGATTTCTGAATTCCAAGGGGGACTTATCTTGTTGAAGTCATTGAGAGATACACTTCACTTCCCAACCACACTGTCATTAAAATCTATTGCAGGCTCTCAGCCCACCCCATATCTCAACCTCCGGCTCAGAAATCCTCTCCAAGAATACATGTAGAGGACACTCAACTTCGCTCATCTGTTTATATAACCTTTCCCCAGAATACCAGTCATGCCACATTCTCCCTGCCTTTAAAGAGTATTTTAAGAGGCCCTAAGTCAATAGACACTATAAATGTCTGTGACCAGAAGCCTTGAGATGCCTGCAGAGACGAGGGGTCTCCTAAATTTGAAACACCCTTTAGTCTGATGTCAGAACATGGGCATGTTCAGGGCCATGCTACAGCTGAACCAGATGTCCCAGGGAAAGGTATATTATATCTCATGGGGAACCAGTATATCGCCTGTCTTAAATATGTCCAGGCAGCAACTGGAAGCCTTTCAGGTATAAATGGTTATTTTTACAGAATGTATTTGTTACATTTGTCTACCACCCTTTCTGCAAAACATTCAGAAGGGCACTTCTTGCAGCCTCCTCGAAATCCTGTGAAGTAGCTTAGACTGAGAGATACTCAGGGTGCAATCCTAACCCATTTTCCAGCATCGACATAAGGGCAATGCAGCTTCTAGATAAGGAAATAAATATTCCCTTACTTTGAGGAGGCCTCTGCGAGTGCCCCCCCCAACTGCAGAATGCAGCACACGTCACATTGGCACAGCTATGCCAGTGCTGGAAAGTGGGTTAGGATTTGAGCCTCACTTGATGAATTATTGCTGTGCAATCCTTTGCAGAGATTTGGAATTCTGTTGCAGCCATTGTTGCCTGCAGTGCAGATGTTCAATTTAATGAATGGGTTTCCTGCAGACAACAGTAGCTCCTGCTGCTTCTGTCTCTCTACAAAGCTGTTGTGTTTATCCCTGAAATTTTGATGGTGCCAGAATTGGATACAGAAGTGCAGCTTCACTGTACAGCAACTTCATTACCACCAGCTAAAAACTTGGCCCAAGGAGCCATCTGCTGTAAAAACTTGGTTGCATTTTTGTTGTCCCATCTACCATGTGCAAAAGACGGCCTTGTTGCCAGACGATTGTGCCATTGCTGCTGAAGTTCTGAATTGTGGTGCTTGTTTCCAAGGCTCTTCATTGTGAGGCTGTGTCATGAGGTCTTATTTCTTGAGCTCTGCAAAGTCCCACAGGTGGTTGTTTTCCCCTCTTCAGCTTTTTGGAAGTTGGAGGGCAGGCAAAACTCTGTTCCGCTCAAAGAATAAGTCCTGAGAAGTGCAGATACATACTTATCTTCCCAGGCAGCCTAGTCACATAATCAAACAATAGTTTCTGCTTAATGTGGAGAAGATTCAGACATATGAATTCAGGCTTCTGGTGGAGAGGGGAGATCTCATTTTGAATGCTGTTCCACATTTGAATAGTCCCTTCAAGCAGAAGAGTGGAGGAGAGAATGGGAGAAAGGGTCTAACCATCTCCCTGCTGTGCTATTTTTTTTTAATTTGTGGGAATTTTTTTTTCTTAAAGAATGTGGTTTCTCCAAATGTGGATTGAAGCAGTGCAATCTACCTGCACCTGGGGACTCCACAACCTCATTCTGCTACCTGAGTAGATCAAATTGGATAGTGTGGCTGGCAGCAGGGTGCAAAAGCCCAGATGGTGGACACTGAAAGTTACTTTTGCTTTGTGGGGATGTGAAAGGAAAGTGATGTAAAGTTGGTGTGAAATAGAAAAGACATGTTTAAAATTGCTGGAAGAAGTTTTGCAGCATCAAATGCTAGCAAGAAAGTGACTTCCAGGCAGATGCAAGCAGGTACGCATCTGACATCTCTCATTAAAAAGCAGAACTTTGAGAGATGTGTCAAAGATCAATCTTTGAATGTCTGCTTCATGATTGCAACCCTGCTTCTGTTTGCTGGGAAAAAAGGTAAAGGGCAAGACAGTAGATGCTTTGATACTAACACAATGTAACAGGCGCATTTGTTTGCTCCCATTTCATGTTGATGCGTTATTCCCAAATTTAGTGTGATTTCAATGCAAAGTTTTACTGAGAGGTAAAGTCCCACTTCCTGCCATCTCTCTCCTTAGTGTCAGCAAACTAAATCTCCCTCCACACACACACAGAGTTTGCAGTTAAATCAGAAAATGGTATATTTTCCAAACCTTTCTTACCCATATTTTCTAACTCTGGATGTACACCCAGGGCCAGCTTTAGAAGGTGCTGAAGCTGGCCATTTGCTAGAATTTCAGGACCTGCAAAGGGCCCACAGGTCCAACAGCACCCCACTGCTATTTTGCATGGAGCATTCAACCAGGCTGCAAGATGTGTGTGCCAGTTCAAACTTTGTCTTAGTAGTCACTGTCACATTCTACCACATTTGTCAAATGCTGAACCACCTTCCAGAAAACATCAGGGTCAAACTGCCCATGACCCGGAACTGTGGCGCTCACGACAAAATCTCTTGGCCCTCTCTCCTGCAAGAAGAGGCAGGAGGGGGATGCTCAGCATTTTCTCAACACTTGCAAGCAACAGCCAATCATAGGCAGCAAGGGCAAGTCAACCCAGTATGATGACCTCACATTGAATGAGATGACTGAAGGAGAAGGTGGGGAAAGACTGTGGCTCCGGGCATTGCAGGGAACAGACAGGTGGGCTCTCAGGCTCCCCTTCCTGACCCTGAAGCTGCTGTCGGATCTGGAACTTAGCCAAAGCCCTAGATATAGAGACTGAGCCATCTGATATGGGTAGTGGGCTGTGTTCAGCTTGGGGGGGGGGGGCTCCCGGATGCAGCACAGGATCCCTCCACCACTCCAAGTCTGGCTGTCTTCCTGCTCAAGGCATTGGAAATGCTTCTTGCGATGTCATCTGGACCTCTGTCTAGGTCTTGGTAAAACAAACTGCCCCTCACCGTTCAGGAAACCAGAGTGGACAACTTCTTTGTGTACTCCATCATTGTGTGTTAGGATGTGTGGGAGAATCATCAAAGGGGGCTTTCTTTCTATCAACGCTTGATGCCAAAAAAACATACCTCATATTCTGATTCAGTGCAGACAAACCTAGACCCTGTCCATTTGTAGGAAACAGATGGATGCCTTCAGTCACAGGTCTGTGTAAAGTGTAATGGCTTTTACAGTATTTTTTTATATGTATGTGCTGTGCACAGTTTTGATGTACTCATTAAATAAATCATTTTAATATGTTTCTTGTAGCATTCTGACCCTTCCTCTCTATTAAAGAGTGTTTTCTGCTTAAGTCACTGGTGCTGTATTCAGTGAAACAGAGGCCTGCACTGACTTGTGTTACCACTTGTACCAGCGGTGATTAGCTGGTATATGTGGGGATGGGATGCTGTTTGGTCAGTGAGTCCTGCTGCTGAACCCACCTATCTCATCTATCCATGTAGATCAGTGGTTCTCACACATTTAGCACTGGGACCCACCGGGACAGAATGAGAATCTGTCAGGACCCACCGGAAGTGATGTCATGACTGGAAGTGACATCATCAAGCAGGAACATTTTTAACTATCCTAGGCTGCAATCCTACCCACACTTACCCAGGAGTAAGTTTCCTTTACTATCATTGTTAAAAGAATATACATAGTAATTTGTTAAAAGTACAGGTCTATAGCATTTCCCCAAATGCAGTCACATATCATGGTAACATCAAGTCTAATATATTAAAAATAAAATATTGAAATGAATGGGGGCCCACCTGAAAATGTTTCGTGACCCACCTAGTGGGTCCCAACCTACAGTTTGAGAAACACTGATGTACATCATTCTCTCTTGAACAGGCAGATGATGATGATAATGATGCCAGTTCTCAATTAAAAAAGTTCACAAAGCGGTTTACAGACCAAATCAAATAATTAAAGGACTTCCCATTCCCAAAGGGCTTGCAATCTAAAAAGATGCAGAAGAGACACTAGCAAGCAGCCCATAGGGCAGACACTGCGCTGGGGCAAAGAGGAATGTGCTTGCCCCCTGTTGAGTAGAAGAGGAGCTGCACTTGAAAAAGTGCCTCTTGCCAATTATAGCAGCATGAGATTAAGTTCACAGTCATGCTGCCCCAACCCTTTTTTTACCCCAGGGAAAACAAATATACAGAATTCATGGCCTTGCTCTAGGTTTTTGTGTCTGGCTTTGTTTTTAAACCAATCACTGTTAAATTCACGTGTGTACAGGGACAAAAGTGAGAAGAAAACGTCTGGACTTGAAAGTTCAGTGATGTCAAAACCATCAGGGCTTTTTCACAGCCTGGAAGGGACGGAATTTCTATGCATCTCTACACTGCTGTTTCTCAAATTGTGGTTTGGGACCCACTAGGTGGGTTGTGAGCCAATTTCAGGTGTGTCCTTGTTCATTTCAATATTTGATTTTTAATATATCGGACTTGATGCTACAATGGTATGTGACTGCACTTGGGGAGGTGTTACAGATCTGAAAAGGTTGCTATGTGTATGTCTTTAACAAAGATAGTCAATGGGACTTACTCCTGGGTAGGGTTGCAGCCTAGGATTAAACCTCCTCCTGCTTGATGATGGCACTTCCTGTCATGACATGGGTCCCACTTCCTGTGGGTCCTGACAGATTCTCATTTTAAAAAGTGGGTCCCAGTGCTAAAAGTTTGAGAACCACTGCTCAGAGATGTGTTTGTCCGGAATGAACCAAAACGAGGCATGCTGCACTTGGGCAAAATGTGCCAAAAGGAAGAAGACCCAAAGCAGCAGCACTGACGGTGATCTGAGTGGAGCAGGAGATGGTGGTCGCACGTGTGTGTTGAGGGTGCAAGGACACCTCCTGGGCGGTGCTGCCCTTCCCTGCTCTGCCGCTCTGGGGAGGTTTTCCTAGGATTTGGCCCAGGTGGTGGGATTTTGACTGCACAGGAGGGTCCAAACAGCTCACTGAGTATTTCTCACCTTTGCAGGTGCCACCAACTGTCCCCTTCCAGGGCACCTTCCAGGCTTGCTTTGCCTGGTGTCTGGCCTTGGAGGACTGGGATGGAAGCCTCCAGAGCTGGGGGGGGGGGCCCTGTGGGCGAGGCCTGCGGGCCCAGCAGTCCATATCCCCCCGCCCGTGCCCCGACCGGCTGCTGCCCCTTGAGCGCTGCCACCACCAGCCGCTGATGCGGCTCAGTGCCCGGCCCGATCCCACGCTCCAGCACTGCCGGATGCGCGCACGCCCGCCCGCGGGCGCGGCTGCACCAGCGCTCCAGAGTCGGGTCCTCGGGATCGGGGTGCACGGCGCTTCTTGGCTCCGCGCCTGGGACCCCGGAGAAAGGCGCAGGTCCCTGGTCCGCAGCTGCTGCGGGAGAGCCCGCCTGCGCCCCCCACGCGCCAGCACCCCGGCCGGGAGGAGCGGCGGGCCCCGGGCGGGGCTGAGGCGCGGACAGGTCTTCCCGCCCCCGGCCGGCGCCCCTCGCGGCCGGCACTGGGCGCAGGCGGGCGGCTTGGGAGGGAGCGAGGGCGCCGGGCCGGGGCTCGGTCTGCGTTTGCCTCTCGAGGCCACGCGCAGCAGCTCCGGGCGGACGAGGCAGCGGCGCCCCACTCGCTCTCGCCGCCGGCCAGTCCCTGCGCGCTTCGACGGAGCGCCCGCGCCCCCTGCAGGCGATGGACGGCATAAGGACAGCCCCACTGGATCAGGCCATAGGCCCATCTAGTCCAGCTTCCTGTATCTCACAGCGGCCCACCAAATGCCCCAGGGAGCACACCAGTTAACAAGAGACCTGCAAGGCTTCCTGGGAATTGTAGTTAAGAACATAAGAACAGCCCCACTGGATCAGGCCAGAGGCCCATCTAGTCCAGCTTCCTGTATCTCACAGCAGCCCACCAAATGCCCCAGGGAGCACACCAGGTAACAAGAGACCTGCAAGGCCTCCTGGGAATTGTAGTTAAGAACATAAGAACAGCCCCACTGGAGCAGGCCATAGGCCCATCTAGTCCAGCTTCCTGTATCTCACAGCGGCCCACCAAATGCCCCAGGGAGCACACCAGGTAACAAGAGACCTGCAAGGCCTCCTGGGAATTGTAGTTAAGAACATAAGAACAGCCCCACTGGCTCAGGCCATAGGCCCATCTAGTCCAGCTTCCTGTATCTCACAGCGGCCCACCAAATGCCCAGGGAGCACACCAGGTAACAAGAGACCTGCAAGGCCTCCTGGGAATTGTAGTTAAGAACATAAGAACAGCCCCACTGGCTCAGGCCATAGGCCCATCTAGTCCAGCTTCCTGTATCTCACAGCAGCCCACCAAATGCCCCAGGGAGCACACCAGGTAACAAGAGACCTGCAAGGCCTCCTGGGAATTGTAGTTAAGAACATAAGAACAGCCCCACTGGAGCAGGCCATAGGCCCATCTAGTCCAGCTTCCTGTATCTCACAGCGGCCCACCAAATGCCCAGGGAGCACACCAGGTAACAAGAGACCTGCAAGGCCTCCTGGGAATTGTAGTTAAGAACATAAGAACAGCCCCACTGGATCAGGCCATAGGCCCATCTAGTCCAGCTTCCTGTATCTCACAGCAGCCCACCAAATGCCCCAGGGAGCACACCAGGTAACAAGAGACCTGCAAGGCCTCCTGGGAATTGTAGTTAAGAACATAAGAACAGCCCCACTGGCTCAGGCCATAGGCCCATCTAGTCCAGCTTCCTGTATCTCACAGCGGCCCACCAAATGCCCAGGGAGCACACCAGATAACAAGAGACCTCATCCTGGTGCCCTCCCCTACATCTGGCCTTCTGAAATAGCCCATTTCTAAAATCAGGAGGTTGCGCATACACATCATGGCTTGTACCCCGTAATGGATTTTTCCTCCAGAAACTTGTCCAATCCCCTTTTAAAGGCATCCAGACCAGATGCCGTCACCACATCCTGTGGCAAGGAGTTCCACAGACCAACCACACGCTGAATAAAGAAATATTTTCTTTTGTCTGTCCTAACCCCCCCCCCCCAAACACTCAATTTTAGTGGATGTCCCCTGGTTCTGGTATTATGTGAGAGTGTAAAGAGCATCTCCCTATCCACTCTGTCCATCCCCTGCATAATTCTGTATGTCTCAATCATGTCCCCCCTCAGGCGTCTCTTTTCTAGGCTGAAGAGGCCCAAACGACATAGCCTTTCCTCATAATGAAGGTGCCCCCCCCAGTCATCATCTTAGTCGCTCTCTTTTGCACCTTTTCCATTTCCACAATATCCTTTTTGAGATGTGGCAACAAGAACTGGACACAATACTCCCAGTGTGGCCTTACCATCGATTTGTACAACAGCATTATAATATTAGCTTTTTTGTTCTCAATACCTTTTCTACTGATCCCAAGCTTAGAATTGGCCTTCTTCACTGCCGCCGCACGTTGGGTCGACACTTTCATCGACCTGTCCAGCACCACCCCAAGATCTCTCTCCTGATCTGTCACAGACAGCTCAGAACCCATTAGCCTATATGTGAAGTTTTGATTTTTTGCCCCAATGTGCATGACTCTACACTTACTTACATTGAAATGAATATGCCATTTTGCTGCCCATTCTGCCAGTTTGGAGATCCTTCTGGAGCTCCTCACAATCACTTCTGGTCTTCACCACTCGGAAAAGTTTGGTGTCGTCTCCAAACTTAGCCACCTCACTGCTCAACCCTGTCTCCAGGTCATTTAGGAAGAGGTTGAAAAGTACTGGTTCCAGGGAAGATCCTTGGGGCACACACCGCTTTTCACCTCTCTCCATTGTGAAAACTGCCCATTGACACCCACTCTCCGTTTCCTGGTCTTCAACCAGTTCTCAATCCAGGAGAGGACCTGTCCTCTAATTCCCTGACTGTGGAGTTTTTTCAGTAGCCTTTGGTGAGGGAGCGTGTCGAACGCATGTCGAACGAATAGTTTGTGTGTTGCCCAGTTATAGTGGAATGCAAATAACTGGGATGCAAAAAGGCCCAAACACTTGACCCAAACACTGGGATGCAAAAAAGCCCAAACACAGGCCACAGTCACCCAGGATGCAAATACCTGAAATACTGCCCCCTCCAGACCCTCCCTCCAGCTCCTGTTCACTTTTTCTCACTGATCCAGAGAGGGGGAAGGGGAGGAATCACCAGATGCCTTGGCCCTCCTCTCAGGTAGATGCATTTGTTGGGGGTCTTCAGGACCCCCCCCCCCCAAGGTTTCCACTCATCCTGTGAAGGAGTTGTTGACCATTAACTGTGCCCTGGCATTGGCTCAACAAAAAGCCATTGCTGGGAAATCTGTTATATAAATGTATGAATGAAATTTAAATGAATGCATAAGTTTTACTTGGATCTTTTCATAGTCAGCAGGCTGTGATTCGGAATAAAAGAGAAATGAGACCACTACAAAGAAACAAGGCTGTGCTTAACCTGAGAAATCATATATAAGGAGGAAAAATGTCAAACATTCGCAGATGCTCTGACCAAAAGAAAAAGTGCTGCAGGCCAGATAAAACTTTGTGGTGGGCCACTTGTAGCCCCAGGCTGTAGTCTGGAGACCCTAATTGCTAGGATGACTCAGTGCCAGACCAAAACCCCAATCTGCCCGATGCTCCAACTCTGGGGACTGCTGTGCATCTCCTCCCTCTCGGCTCTTCCCTTTTCATGGTGTTATAATCAGGGGCTGTCGGAAGTTCGTGTCTTGGGGAAAGTACGAAGGTGGCTTGTTTCTATAGCAGTCGTATTCCAGGAGTAATTACAGGGCAGGGCAGCGACACACACCACGGGTGCTTTGTGTGCGTGTGCTTCTCAGCACAGATCTTTGCCCCAGTGTTGTGAAGACACACATCCTGCAGTGACTGTATTTGGGAAGGCCTGTCTTGGTCACACCACCCACACACAGCAAACATCCTGAATCGGCTTCCCTACGTAAAGCCAAGCGAGTCAACAGCGCACTGGCGTTCAAGGCCTCCTGCACTGCCAACAGCTGCGGTTGCCAAAAGTGTTATCTGTGCTCTGGGGCCGCCTGCACGTTCCTGCCCAGCTGTGGACTTGTTCCCTTCGGGGCAGCCCAATCCAAAGTAAATCCCCCCACGGTGATGCAGCCATGTGGGCCAGTGTGGGCTATGCTGCATCCTGTGGGGGATTTTCAGCTGCTGGAGGTCTCCTCAGGGCAAGGGGACGTTTGTCCCCTCGCCAGGAGCCACAATGGGTCAAATCGGACCTGCACCAGCAATATTGTTTGGCTTGGGCCGTACAATTCCTGGAATCTTATTTGCAGCATTGAACAAAAAAATTATCAGGGAGAATTCCAGTTAAGCAGACAATGCAGCCTCTTGCTGGGAATGACTGGGGGCACAAGACAGGATGCGCACATCTCCTTCCTGCGTCATGAACCGCTGTCAACTTGCATCGCGGAGAAAAAAGTCCGTTTGCCCTGACTGGCTGAATCCACAGAGCCAGAATATTTGTCATTCCATATCTGTTAAAATCCCCATATAGCCAACTTCGCTATATGAAAAGGCCGCTCCCAAGATTCCCAAATAGAATCCCGAACGGGGCTGTTTAAAAAAGAAACAGAACTGGGTAGAAAGTCTTGCTGACAAGGCCTGGGAGGAGGAAGGAGAACCTCCAAGAGGAATTTTATCAGTCTACAAAGCTTCTTTTGGATATCTTCCCAAAGGGGGAGGACGTGAAACAGAGTGGGGAAGGGGCAGGCAGAATGGAGGCAGGGAGGGGCAAAACAGGGTGGCAGCAGCTGGAAAAGTCTTTGGAGTCCAGGTCTACTGGACTTTCTGATGCAAAGCTCAGGTCTACCTGTCCATGCAGTGTTGACAGTCAGTTGCAGTAATATGGAAAACCAAACGCACTCCTAAGTCTCTCTCAGATCTTTTAAATATAGAAAATCATTGCAGAAAATTAGCATAATGGTATGTTCACACTAGAATGGAAAGTGTCTTCTGCAGCACCTGTAGTGCTGCAGCTGTGTCTCTGAGCTCCTTCATGATAAGCAGATCCACAAGCCAGAGCTGCTGTAGGAGGGCAGTTTACTTCCAGATGTTACAGTGTTAAGGAGTGCCAGGTATGCATTTCTCGGCCCTGTGCATATGGGCTTGTGGCAGCAGGCACCCCTGCATGCCTGCCATGATGCCCCCAACATCCTGTGCAGGTAGCAGGGCCAGTTGAGATAGGAAAAATGTACCATCAGAAATTTCTGGGCCTCCTCTGTTGTCTCCTGGGCCCCCTTTTTGATGCTGGAGTATTACATCCTGTTCTGGTCACCACATTTCAAAAAGGATATACAGGTTGAGACTAATTATTCACGTGGGTTCTGTTCCAAGCACTCACGTGGATGGCAAAAAACACACTATAGCAAATCAATTTAAAAACAAAGTTTCTTTGCTTCAGTGATTTAAAAACAGCCTTGCTGACCTTTTGACTCTAAGAGTCATTAAGAAGACAATCCATCAACCAGTCCTCCTCCAAGAGCTTAGAAAGCTTCACTCAGCCCCTCCCTTCACCAATGCAAAGCGGTCACCTTTCTTTCACGTGCTCAGGGGGAAGGGTCACTTGAAGAGAAAAGGATTGATGGATTATCAGCCAGCTGTCCACTCTCTCTCTCTCATTAAGGAGGCTATTGTTAAAGGACTGTTCAGTTTTTTAAACTGATTTTAAAGGGGTGCATTTTTCCCTCGAAAGCGCGTTCCCCACCATGACAATAGTTCATATAAAGTCTGTACCTTCCGTGGAAAGTTTCACAGTTGACCTATGAAGGCCGCAGAAATATGGACTACTAAATAATGCACTGTGAGAGTCAAGGGAGTTCTTGCCTTTTTATGCCAGTGTCAATAAGCACACCATTGGTCTGCCTGTTTTTGCCTTGTGCCAATTGTTGACATCTGCCCCACTGTGCCAAGGTTTGCTTCCAGAAACACCTGTGCCCATGACTGTCAGGTCCTCTGTCACCTCTGGGTCTGCTCCAAGAGTGCACCTGTGTAAATGACAGAACTTCCCCTGGCCCTCAAATGTAAAAATGGGGCACAAGCTTGGGCTGCAATCTCTACTTGGAATTCACTCCTGCTAAGAAGAGATTTCTAATTTGTGTGTGTGTGTGTGGGGGAGAGGTACAGGTAGAGGTTCTTCAACAACTGCACAACTGGCAGAAATTCAGAGGGTGTAGCCTTCTCTGTCATAGAGAAGCAATGTTGGAGGATGGCTGTTCCAGTAGAATTTCTGCCTAGCATATAGAACCACTCAGAAATGGTTATCAAGACTGCATTGAAATTTAGTGAGACTGAGAGTGAAATCACAGGCTTTGCCCCACAGTGCAACTTAGCCCCCTCAGAGCACAACCACTGTGAGTGAAGGAAGTTCTGAATGTGATCTGGTATATCCTTCCACAGATATGGCTACAACTTTCCAGCATTAATTTCTGCCATTCCAGCGGCATGATTTAAAAGTCATGAACACACCTTGGCTTTACTGGTAGATTTGTTGGGTCAAATGCTAAGCCCTAGCCTTTAATCACATTACATCATCAGTCTGCCTGTTTTTGCCTTGTGCCAATTATTGACATCCGCCCTACTGTGCCAAGGTTTGCTTCCAGAAACACTTGTGCCCAGGACCGTCAGGTCCTCTGGCACCTCTGGGTCTGCTCCAAGAGTGCACCTGTGTAAATGACAGAACTTCCCTTGGCCGTCAGATGTACGAGAGAACGGGGCATAGGGCGCGCACATTTTGGAGTGTGTGGACTGACCCCGTATTTTGTCCAACCAAACAGCCTGGATATGGCCAAGGATACATATTTCTGCTCCCATTCATTGGGAGATACGCACGTTTGCTTAATACTGCCAAGTACACGCTGTGCCCAGTGTTTAGGTTTGGGGAAAAAGTGTGAACAAGCCTTGAGCAAGATCCTCAGCTCTGCCATGCTGAGTTTTCATGTGCTTAGTCTCATCTTCAAGGTTAGGTCATGGGAATACTTTGCCTGGAATGGTAAAATGCAGATATGACTAAATGAGCCCCTTTATGTACTGGTAGGTTCTAAATTCAGCATCAACTGAAGTGAAATGTGGAGGCGAACTGGGAGGTTCCTCCAGGGGCAAAAATCTGAAGAACTTCAAGGGAAGCTCAAGTCTAGTGAAGATGAGAGAAGCTGGGGGATTCCTATACCTTACCTGGAGACACTGCAAAAGTAGGGCCTGCTGCAACAGCCAAATGGGAGGGACAACACTGAATGCACCTGTAGATCACTGGAAGATTCAACAGGTGAATTCACCAAGAGTGGAATTTTGCTCCTCTCTGTCTTGGTGATGCCCGGGGATGCCAGCCATCACGGGCTCCACCTGGCACAGGGACAAATTCTAGCACGCATGCCAACCAGCAGGTCTTTTGCTGTAGGAGTTTGCAGGAAAGTTCCTGTATGGTCACTGCTGCTGTATAGTCTAACTAACACAGCTGAGCTGTGTTTGCTTAAGTTGCAAAACAATGTAAATTTGCTTAAAGCTGCCACATTGGTGCTATAGATGCTGCCTTTAAAGGTCACTTTTGTTTTCAAGCATTGTTTTCCCTTTTTAAAAATAATAATATATGGCAGTGGTTCCCAAACTGGGTCATGACGCACCAGCCTGGGAAACACATAGCTCTGACCCCCTGAGGAGCAGGGGAAAGGCAGCAATGCAACCCCCAGGATCATGCTGCTGCGGGGGGGGGGGCAACGACACATTTTGACAATGTGTTTTGTTGGGGTTCCCCCACTCACCCTGACTTACCAGGGCAGGGGTCCCAGAAGGCAGAGACCAGCAGACAGGGCCCCATACAGGGTCAGTGGACACCAGGGGCAGGGCCAGGGATGCCTAAGGGCCAGCAGCTGCTAGCAGGTGCTCCTTTTCAACTCCTCAGCCAGCAAGGGGCGGGGCAAGAGGAAGCAGGAAGCCCCACAAGAGGCGGGAGGCCAGTGATGATGGGCAGAGCAGAAAGAGAGGTAGGAGGTTGTGTAGCCCAAGACCAGGGAGGAGGGCAGCGTGCCTCAACCCCAGAAGCAAGTCGGAGGCCTCTTGCTGGGACATGTCTGCCTCAAACCCTGGCAAGTTTTTTACTATTACAGAAGCTTGGGGAACCCTGCAGAAGTGTCTGCACTCTGCAGGACTCCCTGGGGGGGGGTGTCTGGAACCCCCTTAGGTAAGTGGAACCCCCCCCCCAGCAGCAGTACAATCCAGGGGATTACATTGCTGCCTTCCCCCTCCTCTGCACATACTTACAGTGCTCCCAACTCCCTTGTAAGTGTTTTGGAAGCACTGATATATGGGATTGTTAGCCCTTTGCCCCAGTTCTACGGAGAAGTCATTTCTGCCTTTAGTAGTCTAAAGATTAATTTGCACATTGCACATGCACTTGAACACAGGGGTAAAATGGAGCACTGATCTTGTGCTCCATTTTGAGTGTTTCTGTGCATTTGCTCAGCACTCTTTTCAACAACACTGTTAAGTACCATTAGTCTCCTTTCCCAAATTAGGGACTTTACTTCCTGGTTTTCTGTTGTGGACGTGAGTGTCCCCTTACAGAGGAACAAATCTCCAGGCTGTTTCCTTGTAATATCCAGACAGACACAATGAGGAACACTGTGGCTGCAATCCTATACTTACTTACCCGAGACTAAGAGCACAATCCTAACCCACTTTCCAGTATCAACGCAAGTGCAATGCAGCTCTGAGGTAAGGGAACAAACATCCCCTTACCTTGAGGAGGCCTCCATGACTGCCACAGAACTGCAGGACTCATCACATGCCCCACTGGCATAGCTATGTCAGTGCTGGAAAGTTGGTTAGGATTTGAGCCTAAGTCCTGTTGAACTCAATGGGACTTACTTCTAAGTAGCATAGGATTGTGTTGGACTGTAAATGCATAAAGCGCAGCACAAGAATATTCTAGAACAAGAAGGAATTCTTTCTCCCCCTCTCCCAACTTCTGTGCAATTGTGTGAACAGACAAGGAGGATTCATTGGCAGCAGTTATTTTCACTGACTAGCTCCACCTTGTGACTTCATGAAGACCTTGTCTCAGCTCAGTCTTTTATCCACCTGTGCCTGAGACACTTCCTCCTGAGGCTGCGATAGGCACCCTGGTTCACACCATATCCTTACCTGATCCCCTCCACTCTTGATCACTGGTGCTTTGTGGTCTCCAAGAATCAGGTGCCTTCTAGAATCAGACAAGAACACAGAGATGTTACTGTGGACCTCAACTGGCTTGGAGTGCAGAACTCCCCACCCAGCACATGCCCAGGGCCTGTGGACCTTGTTTCACACCTCAAATCTCTGTCAAACCCAAGAGTCTGAAATGTTGGTTTTCCTCCCCCTGAAGTTCTGGCAGGTGTTCTGTTTGTTAAGTCCCTCTTTTGGGTGTGCTGGTGGGAGAATGAGAGGGAGGCATTGCGCCCAAGAGCGTGTCTCCAGTTTGGGCCCCTGGGGGGCCGCGGGGACTCTTCTGCCTGGGGGCTTCTGGCTAGCCAACAGGAACCAAGAAGGGGGAGGCCCAGAGAGAGGCTGATCTGCCTTGGGGCCCTTTCAGCAATGCTGACACTGGCCAGTGTGGAGTGAGATCAAATACAGGTGGTGCGCAATCATGCGCAAGGCACCCCACTATTTTCATGCCCACTTGACTAAGTGATGTGATTCAATGTTAACCAGACGACAAAAGTTAGACAGGCCAGAGAGCAGCACAGCTGGGGGTGCGCCCCGAGCCCGACTCTGGAAAGCTTTCGAGGGGCCCGAGTGGAGAAGAGGCCGAGCTCTTTGCTCTGAGGAGGGAGGGGCGGATCGCAGGCTGTGACCCGCACGTCCACCCCGCCGGCTGCCTGCTGGAAAGCGGCGCCCCTCGCCGGCGGGAAGCCACAGCGAGGCCGCGCAGCCTCCAGCCAGGAGCCGGAGCGCGGGGCCACGGGCAGCCCCGTCCGGCGGCAGCAGCGGGGGCGAGGGGAAGATTCAGTGCGGCAGGTGCGCGCGGGCTCCGCGGGCTCCCTCTGCTCGACGGGCCTCCCCGGCCGCCTGCGCTGCCGCCCCCCCGACACGGGCCGGCTTCGCGCGACTCCTGCTGCCTGCGCCCGCGGGGGCGCGCTCACTCCGGGGCCTGCCGGCGCGGCGGGTCCGCCTGGGGGTCTGCGCGCTCCTCGAGCGAGCGCCGGGGAACAGGCGGCTGTCCGCGACCGCAGGGCTCGAGGGCTCCCTGCCTGGCCACGACGGCGCCCCGCCCCGCGCAGCCCCGGAGGGTCTTTCCGGCCTTGGTGAGTCACCGGGAGGGCCGCGGGGCGGCTCGGAGCGCGCCGTGGGCAGCCGGAGGTCCGCGGCCTGTCGCCAGACGGCGGGGACGGGCTTCGAAACCGCAGCGCCCCCCCGCCCGGCCCGGCCCGGCCCGGCCCTCCTCCCCCGCCGGGTCAGCAGGTCCCCGAGGCCCGGCCCGGCTCCTGCCGCCGCCCCTATAAAGGGCGCCGGGCGCCGCAGCCCGCCGAGACTTGTCCGCCGGCCGACGGAGCGGGCTGCTGGCTGGCTGTGGCTCTGGTTCCGTTCGGCGCCGGCAGGTGGAGGAGCGCCATGCCCGCGGCGACCACCGGGGGGCGCCTGCCGGGGCTGCTGCTGCTGCTGCTGCTGGCGGGCGCCTGCCGAGGCCGGGCCTTCCCCGACGCCTCTCCGCTGCTGGGCTCCGCCGGGGGCGCGGACCGGCTGCTGCACCTGTACACGGCCAGCGAGCGGCGCGCGCTCCACCTGCAGCTGCGCCCCGACGGCCGCGTGGACGGCAGCGCCGCCCAGACCCCCTACAGTGAGTGGCGGCGGCCTGCGGGTGGTGGCGGCGGGGCAGCCTGCGGCGCACCCGCCCGGTTGGAGGCGATCCGGGGCTGCTGCCGCTCTTGCGCGTCCGCCGGGCGCCGGGAGGACGGGGGCTTCCGAGCCGTCGGGGAAGCCCCTGCAGCAGGCCGAGGACGGGCGGCGCTTCCACGGAGCGAGCCGGGGCCTCCCGCTGCTGTTCTCCGCCCCCGCCCGCCTCTGCCCCGAAGCGCCCGCCCGGGTCCTGAACCCCCCAGAGGCGTTCCTGCCCCCGCCGTCCAGCATCCCCGCGGCCGGACGGGACTGCCCAGAGGGGCCGGGAAGGACTGGGGGCTTCGGAACCCTTCGCCCCCCGTGGATTGTCCCTTGAAAGTGCCTTCTCGGGGACTCCCAGGGCCCCGCAGCTTCCCTGGGAATGGCCAGGGGACCGTGGGTGGGGGGCTTTGACCGGAGGCAGCCAGCATCACTGTTCGCAAGACCTCCCGGCAGTTTGCCTCCGGCTGAGGGATCTCTTCTGCTCAAGCTGGAGACAGCTGCCCGCTTTTCCCCAGTGAGCTGGGCGGCAGTGGCGGGTTGTGTACAAAATCCAGGCGAGACAAGCCAGAGTTCGCACAACCTGAAAATAGTTTCCTTTTCCTTACGACAAACCGAGGGCAGGATTTTTGCCACCCCTTGGCTGCTATTTCACAGGGCTGCAGCTGGCCAGGTCACTGTGTTTGGGGGCCCTCTCCTGCCCATAGACTTCCTGTTAGGACCATGGACTCTGGTTTACAGGATGAACAGATCCCCTAATGCGCAACCAATTCATCTCCCTGAAACAGGCGCCGTGATGATCAGGTCTGAAGGTGCAGGCTACGTGGTGATCAATGGAGTGAAAAGTGGACGCTACCTCTGCATGGACAGCAGTGGGGATATCTTTGGATCGGTGAGTCTCATACATGTCCCTGATTTTAATTGGCATCTTATCCCCACTCAACAGGGTAAGCAGGAGAGCAGCTGATGTCTGACCCTGTGCCTGGCAACCACTGCTGGCAGGGGTGGCTGTGTGCACCTGTTGTCCCCAAAACCACATGGGAGAGTCTTCTAATACCTGAAGGACTGCACTTCTTATTTCAGCAGAGGGTTTTGTGGACTCTGGTCTGCTTCCTCAGGTGCATGGAGTGACCCTGAGCCAGCTCCAACCCACTTCCTAAGAAGTGGTTGTCCCCTTTCGTGCAGTGGTTCCCAAACTTACCTGGGGCGCAGCACCCCTGCAGCCTTCTCGTCCCGGCTCAGCCAGGTGCCACTGTCTTGGACTGTGTGAAATCTCACGAGATCCAAGAGGACGGTGCCCAAATCTCACATGGTTTTGTGAGACCCAATATGGCAGCACCCAAATCTTAGGAGGTTTGGTCAGCACACTCTTGGATCTTGTGATGTGCAGTATGGTGGTGCCAGGGAAGCAGGTAGGAAGAGCCACCGGGGACATCCTGTGACGTGTGAGTGTGCCCCTGTGAGTGTGCCCCTGCCTGGCTGGTGTTGCTGTGCTCCAGCTTCTGCAGTTCTCATGGGCCAAAAGGGCTGGGCAGCAAACTTCCTGCTACTTCCTTCTGCCTGTGAATGGCCTGTGGAGCCCACAGCTGCACCACGAAGAACATGCAGAGAATCACAGTGTAGGGACACCTGCCACCGCAGCACTGGGGTGCTTGAGTTGGATGTTATGAATCTCCGGCTTGACATCATCACAAGACCATTAACCACAGAGACTTTGCATTATTCAGCCACCCACCCATCCTCAGGTGAACATCTTGCTGGTCACTTAACTCGCGGCTAGACTGCCTGTGTCTCCAGCAAGCTTTGAGCAACAAGACACAGCAGAACATTCCAAAGGATCTCTGGGTGTTTTCTGTCATCCCCAAGAGGCAGGCAAGCGTTTGGCTTGGTCAGCGCATGACTTCGTGCCAGTGCTGTCAGCTTCCAAGTAGCCACAAACATGCTTTACAGCATGTTAGCAAAACTCTGAGCCAGTGCAGGGACAGTTGCACTGGCTCAGGAAGATCTTAGAATTGCACTGCAAATTAACATTTTAAATTGTTTGATCGTAAATTGTTTTTTCACTTCTGTTTAGTTGCCTTACATCTGTTTAGCAAAGGCAGGAGAGAAATGAATGAATGAATGAATGAAATATACATATGAACGACAAATACCAGAGAAAGAAGAACAGAGACAACAAAATTTAGCCAATGGAATATTAAACAATAACAAAATTTGCAGCAGGAAATTTTGATGAGAGTTTGTAGGCCTAGTTCTAATTAGATCTTTTTCTTTTTTTTTTCTCCTTCAGCATTACTTCAATTATGAGGACTGCACTTTCAGACACTGGGCCCTGGAAAATGGCTATGATGTCTATGAGTCTCCCAAGTACAATTATCTGGTCAGCTTGGGAAAAATTAAGAAAATGCCATTTCCTGGGATGAACCCACCGCGCTACTCGCAGTTTTTGGCCAGAAGAAATGAAATTCCTTTAGTCCGCTTCAACACACCAGAACCGCGACACAGGCAGACCAGAGAGGCAAATGTTGATCCTTTGGACAGTTTCATTCCGCCCCCAAATTCTCAACAGTACGACCTTGACAGCAACACAGACCCACAGAGTGCAACAATTGGCAGCAGATTTTTAAGTCCAAGTGGTTAATATCGAAACGGGAGCCAAATCTGGAGAGTAGTAACTTGATGTCTGTCCTCAACCTGAACAAGGATTGGAAAGTCTCCATAGAACCTGAGCAGTGATCGAACCTTAACCCATTTCTGCAGATTGCCAGGTCAGAACAAGAGGTCAGCCAAGTCATAAGAAATGCTGCGATACCCTCACTGGCCCCCAACAGAATGAAGAACAAGCACCTAAAACGTTATCTGGGAGGATTTGGATGCATTTTGATGCAGCTCTGGGTTTTTTAAAACTACAATGGCCTGTTGGAGCCAGCAGTGTTCTGGGTGCTGTAGGGGAGCACCTGTGCTAGTGTGCACAGCCAGCCTCTAGCTGGGAGAGCTGCTGCTGACCCCTGATGTGTCAAACCTGCCGTTGGCTCCAGCTCAACAACAGCACCTACGGAACACTTTTCAAGACATCTGAAGTTCCTACCAGCCAGGTGTTTGGGAGAGAGAGAGTAGGGCTGGAGACCCACAGCTCAGTCCTAACCAACTGTCTAGCACCGATGCAGCCGTGCCAACGGGACACATGGTGCATCCTGCAGGTGGGGGGGCAGTCATGGAGACCTTCTCAAGGTAAGGGAGTTTTCGTTCCCTCACCCTGGAGCTGAATTGTGGCTGCATCAATGCTGGAAAGTTGGATAGGATTGACCTAGCCTCCTTACCCTCCTCAATGGCAGATTTGCAGTGGGTTTTTCTTTCTTTCTTCACATGCATACCTGACATTTGAGTGGATCAGGGAATCTCACATGCAGCACTCTTTGTACGTACACTTCCCTGTCAAGCTAGGGATCTGCACACAAAATCCTCCTCCTTGAGCATCTGTCTGCTTGCTGGATTAGAGCATGTGTTCTGTCAGCACAATTCTGGGCATTTGTACTCAGACATAACACCCATGGTGTGCAGTGGCCTTTCCTCCCAGGAATGTGGTACAGAACTGCAGTGTGGGAGTATGTTGCCTCCTGTGCAAATCAACATGGCAATGAGACTGACGTGGAAATAGTTCTACACAAACTGGTTTCAGTGTGCCAGGCTAGTTACAGAACCTTTGTTGGCCTGAACCAGAACCAGGCTGGGAGAATTCTGTTATAGCTGAATCTGAACTTGAGCCTACCCAGGGAACGTGGCCCAGTTCTGTTAGTTGGGCTGACTGAAGATGTTGATCAGAAATATTTGGCTGCCAGTCTAGAACCGTTTGATCATTTGTGCCCTGTCTATCAGAAACATGGAACATTGGAATCAACTTTGGTCTTCTAGAGTACATGCACCGTGATGTGGCTTAGCAGAGAAATGTTACTAGTACATGAAAAAATATAGAGCAGCACAAAGCAACCTAACAACATAATTTTTTCAGGCCACCATTTTCTCTCATGGCCTTGTGAACTCAGAGTTTTACTCATGGTGTCCTTAAAATAATCATGCATTTAATACTAGTAGTTACTGAGATTATAATATATCACAAACATATATTCTTCTCACTTGAATAATTTTGTCAGCATCCATGAGAAGAGCCAAGGTGCATGACTGGCAGTGTCATTTCACACTGCAGATAGAGAAATCCGTGTTTGAATGCTCACCCGTATTTAAAAAAAAACCTCCTCTAGATTGAGCACTAGTTATAGTTCTATAAAATGCAGTACATTTCTTGCCCTTCTGCTTTTTTATATGGGTGATCAACATACAACCCTCCACTTGCTATAAAATGGTACATCCGGCAAAGCAGTACCACTGGACCTCCTGATGAAGCGCTTCAGTCTTATCCCTCCCTGATCACCACCAGCATGTTCTGGTTTCTTCCAGTTCGCAGTAGGAAAATAAATGTATTTTTGTGGGCTCTTCAGACACTGGCAAGTCTTCAGATTTTTCCTTACCACTCAGTGACAACTGGCAGTGTTTTTGTTTGTTATTTTGCCTGACCTGAACTCTTCAAGAGGCCAGATCTCATTAAGGAGTCACCTGATTCTGACTGGACAGAATATGTCAGCTGCTTACACGTACAGATTTTAGAAGGAGTGTGTCAGTAAAATGGGCTGCTTTTTCAGAAAGTGGATTAGAGGTTAAGGACTCCGTTCTGCCCAACTTTCCAGCAGTGATGCAGTTGTGCCTTCGGGGCACACGCTGCATCCTGCTGTGGAAAAGCAGTCACGGAGACCTTAACGTAAGGGAACATTTGTTCCTTTACTGCAGGGCTGCCTTCTGGCTGCATCGGCACCGGCAAGTTGAACACGACTGGGCCCTCTGACCGCCATCCTATGACCCTTACTTGGGAGTAAGCGCCATTGATACTTTGATCTGAGTAAAACATGCTTAGGATTGCAGTGTCGGTTGACTGAGAGCTGCAGGACCAGCTCCCTCCCGAGCACCATCCATTGGTTTTTGCGAGGAGAAGGTTCCAATGCATCTGTTATAAACTCTCACCCCTCCCAAGAGCTATATTGTAAGATCTCTATACTATTGGAAAATATACCATGGCTTTCTTCATAGCAGCACACATGAGCATGGACATGACTAGCTAGTCAGAAAAATGGTTATTGCATTTTTATATTGGTGTATTTATTTATTTATTTGAATGATTTACTAATTTCAGATGTATTTATAAGTATTTATAATGATGATGTGCTTCTCTCCACCATTCCATTTTAAAATGGAGACAGAAATAAACTTTTCATTCTTTCTCAGGAAAAAAAAATACCTTGTGGTTGTCATTCTTCTTCTCAGCATCTAATGAAGTAATTTCCAAAGTGGTAGGCAACACACCCAAGTGTGCTGTGAAAAATGAACACTGGAAGGCTCCTTGTACACAGTCTCCACTCAGCAAAGGAGGCTGCCCACCGTATCTCCACATGGTGGCTCTGACTCCTGATGCCAGCTCTGCACTGGAGAACCACAACCAGCAGCCAACACATGGAGAAAGTCCAGAGCTCCCCTAGCAGCACTTTGATTATCCACATCAGGCATCTCCACACTACAGCCTGTGGCTGGAGAAAGCCATCCCTGGCGTCAACAGAGCCTGTTGTTCCACCATGCTGCTCTTTATCTCTTGCCCCAATCTTCTCCCAAAACCATGCCAGGCAGGTGCTTTTGCTGCCCATTGCCCCAGCGGGCTCTGCACCCTGAGTTCAGTGCAGAAGCAGCTGGCCAGAGCGATTTGGGAAGAAGATAAGGAGCAGCACAGCAGAATGGTAAGCTCCGTTCACACTGGGGGTGGCTTTCTGGGTGCAGGGTGGTCTCCAGTTTGAAGACTGCTGGTCTATGCCATGGATTCTTAAACTGGTTTCACAGTCATTCATACTCCCAAAGGAACATATAGATCTGTTAAAAGAACTAGTGGGAATGATCAGCACTCTAATGCAACTACCATTTGGTTAGCTCAGGTATCCTGTCAAGACAATGGGATTCTGGGACACATGGAGACTTCTGCTTTGTTGACCAAAGTATTCCTTTCTGAGCTGGTGAGGGTGCTCTCCAGTCTGGTGCTCTTACGTTCTTATAAAAGTAGACTATCTCTGAATGCCAGGTGCAAGGGAGTGGCCACAGGACACAGGAAGCTGGACTAGATGGGCCTTTGGCCTAATCCAGCAAGTCTCTTCTTATTTTCTTATGGTGTTGAAGGCCACTACATTTGCAATACTGGAGAGACTTCTATGTTCATGCAGAGTCCATCCAGCTTGATTCATCTCAGGCCTTCGCATTCATTTCAATGAGGGCCACACAGAACACTTACTGGCAAACTTCATCCCATAGGTCAGACCTGTCAGATTTTGCCCCATGGGTTAGACCCAATGCTTAGGATGTCCTAAGTTTCTGAGACCCCAAGATGTGAAAAACAGCAGGCACTAGATCTACTTGTCAGCATGGGGCAGGGCTCCAAGAGTTCAACAAAGCGATGGAATACCAATAATTTAAATTAAAATAAGGTAAACAAGTAGAGTTGAATATCTTTATTTTTAAAAATGCCCATGAGAACAATACATATAATATGAAGACATTGCTAGTTCTGCATACAAACACTTGGAGATGACACCAATATCCCCAAGACAATGGAACACAAGGACTGGAGTGAAACAATCACACACATGGTGAAGGAACAAAACACCTCAGATTCTGCATAGAGAGCAAATCCTGTGCGTGTGACTAAAATCAGGCAAGTGCCTAGGCTGGCACAAGTCCTTGAAGGAAAACACATTCTGGGGTACATGCAAACTAGTCTTCTTTCTTCCACATCAACAGAGTCACTCTGAACAATGTGTGTCTGTGCTGTGCTCCCCTTTGAAAGAGCACTAAAGTGCTTTGTCAAACTTCTTTCCCTCAACATCAAGAGGTAGTCGAGTACAGAAATACCTTCACCAGTCAATCATCTGGGAAAACAGAGACACAGAAAGTGGGCCTTCCTCTCTAGGCCTGGCAACTTTCCAGGTCTCTGCAGGCGGCAGAGTGGCCCCCCCCCACACCCTATCAGGCAGGCTATGCCCACCGAGTGTGCAATTGCAAGCAGGGCCCTCACCTTAACTGCTCAGACCATCTACTGGGTCCAGGGGAAGGTTTGCAAAGGCCCTGTAAATGGTGTGAACCGAGGCTTGTGCCAGAATCCAAGGCAAATTGTCCAAGCTCCAGCCACCAGAATCTTAAACCACAACTGGCTTTACAGGCAGGGAATAAAGGAAAGCAAGTACACCCGGATCACTTATTCCCAAAGTGGCCTGCCTGCAAGTCTCCTTTCTTTTAACATTGGACCAGGCCACACAAAAAGAATAACCAGATTCCAAAAATCCAGTGGAGACAGCACGAATGCCCAGGAGTGTCAGAGGGGCAAGATTATCTGCAAGGCCTGGGTGGAGAACCTGAGAGTCCCAACACAGGGACAAAGCTGCTGTGCCCCAGGAATATTCTCACCTAGCTCGTTTCAGGATTCACGCTATGAGAAAGAAGGAAAGCAGACAGGCTGCCGCAAGAAGGGAGGAGACACTTGCTCAGGCCCCCTCCACTGTATGCTAAAAAAACCCCAACAGGCTTAAGAGTGCAGTCCAACTGACTTCCAAGGATTCATAGAGTTTGCATTCAGATATGCATCAGATTGGCCCTTGGCATTTTGTGCCTGGGGCTGAAAATCTAACCAGCACCTTCTCTCACTAATGGACATGGAGCATAATCCACAAGGATGTTCCCCCCTCCAAGTCCCACTGCAATGAATGGGAGCTGTGCTACTATGTTCTTCAGTGTCTCCCATTCATTTCAATGAGGCCCACACAGAACACTTACTGGCAAACTTCACCCCATAGGTCAGACCTGTCAAATTTTGCCCCATGGGTCAGACCCAATGCTTGAGGCCTTGAGGAAGGGTTGCCTTTGACGAGTTACCCTTTGGTAAAGTGCTAAAGGTACAGAAACCCACTATTCTGGGGAAACCTTATATATTTATTTTGCACATGTACAGAGTATGTGGGGGAATGATACACAAATCTATAGGCTTCAACAGGATATTTCAAGTAATACTGAAGTACTATCTAAACAAGCCAGGAAATTCCACTTGTGCAGATGCACAAAATGACTGATTTTTTTTTCACTTTTGCAATACTGCATGAAACACCACTACTAAAAGAAAGCTAAAAGTCAACTTTCCAAACAGAGCATCAACATATTTTCCCCTCCTGAACAGTTCTCGCTTTCCAGACAGACTGTATCTCATAAATAATTTAAAGAAAATGTTTCTATGCACTGCATACATATTGCACTTTTAATGTTTCAGAGTTACACCTTTTCAGCCACCATGCCACGTAAATGATCATCTCTATTAAGAGAAAGGCAGGAGACTTTGGGTGTGATGCTGTCTCTGTTCTCAAGTTTCACGATGAACTGGCTTATGCCAGTGTTGGGACTGACAGAAGACAGCTCCGCCTTAGTCAGCGTGGCTGGCAGTGTGCACGCAAGGTCCGACACAAAGTATCCGACCCAGTTCCTCATGTACGCCCCGTGACTCACAACTAACATGTGGGCATCCAGCACGGTGGCAGCTCCATCAGAACAACACTCTAGGCCTGGGTGGTGGCTAGTCTGTGAAGCAGAGACGCTCCTTGTGGCCGCTCCTGTGCCGTTTTCTGGTGTTCTTGGGCCAACATGCTTTTCCTGACACGCTTCTTGGGTCACCAGATGACAAAGATAGTCAAAGAAATCCTTGCCACGTGCTCTCACCTGAAAGACAGAACGTGGCTGCCAAGACACTGCACAACCTCTTGGCCCAACAAACTCTCGCCTGCTCCTCCACATCCCACAACTCCCTCCCATAGCCAGCCCAAACCCTTTTCCTTGATGCTCTCCATAGCTGGACCCACTTGACCCTTCAGTTCTTGTTTCCCACCCACAGCTTTTTTCTCATCCAACTGCACAGTTCCCCCCAATATCTGACACTTCCTTGCAGAATTCCCAGAGAAGTGCCACCTCTGGACTCTATCAAAGCCTCTTCCATGAGGCCTCTGGTTGATCCAAGTTCTCATTCACACCTGAAACAAATCCCAATGACACACCACTTTCTTTCCTTGTATTCATCCTTTCTGACCACGGCCTCTTCCTTTTCCTCTCTTTGTAAACACTACTGTACGTGCTTTGGGGCAGCTGAGAAACATCACAATGATGGTGGAGGAGGATAATCATGAGCATCATAATGAATGCGGACTGAATAATATCACGATCAGGCTTTGCATTTAGCAAACAGCGGAAAGAATTGCGGATTGTTTCAAACACCAGTGCGCATCACGAGACGTCTTGCTGCTTCATGACTTGCACATGAAGATGGAAAACTGGGGCGACAAAGACCTGCCAGGTCCACTCGCTGGTGCTTTTCGGAGTTAACTTTGTTTCAACCCATTTCTGTCCAGCCCACAGGTGTACACATTTGATCCCTGTTGTGTATATGCAGCGTTGGGCAGAAATGGCTAAACCAAAGGCGAGATGCCTTCAGGGTCTCTCCAGTGGTGGAAAGTCAGCACCCAAATATTTATTTATTCATTTAAAAGATTTTTATCCCACCTTTCCTCTGCCGAGCAGATGCCCAGGTATCCAGGTAAATAAATACAATACAATTCAGGAGTGTGAACTGATAGCCCAATCCTGAGCTGCCCGGTGCAAAAGGCTGCTGCAACACCAAAAATGGCTGCCACGGCATCCTGAGTACACCAGGCAGCCGCCAGCTGCTCCTCAGAGGAAGGGGATATTTGTCCCCTTCCCCTGGGTAGGGAGCCCTGCAATGGGGCTGCTTGACTCTCGGCCAGCTATTTATCCGGCAGAGAGTAAAGATGCCTCTTGTCAGGCTGCAAGGCCCGACACGGGGTTCTGAATCCCGTCCCATCCTGCCCCCCTCCCTTTCCCTGTCCCGCCTTCTCCCTGCCTCCGCCCCCCCCAGAACGCTTTCCCTGCATGCTCCACTCACCTCTACACCACCTGGTGCTTTCAGACAGTGCCGAGCGGCAGTTTACCAGCTTCCGACCGGCGTTGTCCCAGCACGGGCTTGTGCCTGGCCAGCTCCAGCACTGGGTCGGCAGTAATGGTCACAGGTGGGCCATTACGGCACTTTTGCAACAACGCCTCCAGCAGTGAGCTGGTGCGCATTCATCAGGATTGGGCTCTGAGTCCTCTGGAAAAGACTGCATTGGAGATGACAGGAACACTGGACTTCCTGTGATAAATTCCTTCCCTCTCAAGGATAGCATGTGTGGACACATGCTCACTGAGAGTGCATGTTTTCTTTTGATGCAATCCTTGTTAATAACCCTCCAAGCCAGTGGGTGACAAACCCCAGCCTGTGGGCCCAATCTGGCATCCTGAAAAAGCCACACCGAGTGGCGCTTTCTTTCAAGCAGCTTATCTTGTTAGCTGATCACCCTAGAAACTTGCACTGGGCAGCCAATTCTGCCCAGAAATCCTGGCACACAGCCTGCTGGGGTGATGCGCAGTGGAAGTGGCTGCCCGGCCTAAGTTCTTGGGGTGATCAGCTGGCAAGATAAGCAGCTGCAGTGTGGCATGGAAAATGCCGTGCCACACAGGGACAGCTTTCTCACAACGCAGCAGTCCGTGGTTTGGAGACCACTGCTCTAAGCCGTGTTATCCCCACATTTGTAGTAGTTGGCAACCTTCAGTCTCGAAAGACTATGTTATCGCGCTCTGAAAGGTGGTTCTGGCACAGCGTCTAGTGTGGCTGAAAAGGCCGATTTGGGAGTGACAATCCCTTCCACACTAGGAGCAAGTGCAGTCTGTCCCTGGCCTGTCTCCCTGGCTATGGGCCTTCCTTCTTTGCCTCTTAGCCTCAGACTGTTGGCCAAGTGTCTCTTCAAACTGGGAAAGGCCATGCTGCACAGCCTGCCTCCAAGCGGGCCGCTCAGAGGCCAGGGTTTCCCACTTGTTGAGGTCCACTCCTAAGGCCTTCAGATCCCTCTTGCAGATCCCCACGTTATCTGCACCATATTCTTTTCTGCAGCTGGGATGCAGAGGCTGAGAGGAAATTCTTTCTTTCAGGTCAGTGAGTGGGTTCACTGCAGAAACAAGATTCAAACTGAGAAAGACCTGATATGCAACTCAGGGCCCAACCCTGTCCAACTTTCCAGTGCTGATGCAGGCATGCCAAAGGGGTGTGCGCTGCATTCTGTGGTGGGGGCAGTCTCAGAGGCCTCCTCAAGGTAAAGGAGTATTTGTTTCCTTGCCTCAGGGCTGCATTTTGGCTGCAACAGCACTGAAAATGTGGAAAGGATTGGGCCTTCAGGCTCTTAACTATCACGCAACATCCATTCGGACCTTCTCCTCTACAGCATCAGCCAATTTAGTCACTTTGCCAGGGCTTCCTCCACCACCCCATCACAAAACACACATTACAGTCCAGTCAACCACAGTACAGCCATGGCAAGAGAGAGACTACATCTCCAGTATAACACCACACCTGACAAAGAACAAAGTCTTTCTGCATCACTTCCAAACAGACTGAACAATGAATTACCAAGAAAAGTCGCATGTACCTCATCGAGAGATTCTCCTCCAGGAGGGGTAAAGGAGGGACACTGTTCTCCAGCAGCTTTGGCCATTGCCTTGAGGTCACTCAGGGGTCTTCCTTCTGCCACTCCATACTTCTGTTTGAAAGGACAGGGATATAAAGTATCAGTAAATGCAATTAAAATCACTACAATTAAAATGTAGGAGACTGTGTTGGAAAGTGTACGAAAACTATTTTAAAAGTTCCATAATCCACACATGGTGGGACTCTTCACTGACCAGCAATTCAGAAAAGCAGGGAGGGTTGCCAACCGGCCAGTGTTTTACTGACCAGCCAAACTGTCTCTGGTCACCTAACCAGAATCAGGTGTCTGAAAAGTCAGGTGGTCAAGCTCTATCAACAACCCACCAGGTTTTGTTGTGGTCCAGCCCAGAGACCAATATTTATGGAACCATGCACTGCTAACTGAAGAGGTTTCCCCAGGGTTGAAGGGTATGAGCCACATTTAATAATAAACACATTTTAATAATAACACAGGCCTACAAAACTGAGGGTCAGAAAAGTTTTTCCAAAACTGTATGGTGGTTTGATATGAATTTGGGGTGCCGATTCCAAAAATGGCATCCGTTTTGCCCCATCACACCTAGTTGTGGAGATATAGTATAGCCTCATTAGTGAATGGTTCAAGCCGCTTCCTTATGAGGAAGCGGCTTGAACGATTCACTAATGAGGCTATGCCAGGTCTCTAAAACTAGACGTGATAGGGCAAAACGGATGCCATTTTTGGCATCGGCACCCCAAATATACTCAGGAATTGGTGTAATGTTTAAGGAGGCAAAATGTGTGTTGGCCTGTGTAATTAAATGTCCATTTTGAAACTAGGCAAGGATCAATGTTCTAAAACAGACTATTTGAAGCATGCACTTCTACATGAGTAGTTGTCCAATTCCCCCCCAAACCTGTGCAGATGCCACTTTCTTATTCTGAAAATAAAGAAAAATTGTATCCTTCAAGGTTAACTTCACTGTGCAAGTCTCGTTACCATGAATGGAAGCAGGAAACACCACCCTCGCGCTAAATCTTTGAATTAAAAACAGACAAATCACTGAACAGTATCAAATACAGTAGACAAGTATCTAAGGCATGAATTTACTAGAAGAGTAGCAAGAGCAGGGAAAATTATGCTTCTTGTAGAAAAGCAGGTCCTTCCCCCCCCCCCCAAGAGCACCACTGGGCAGGATCAACGCACCCCAACCTCTGCATCACCGGTACAGTGACCGCTGACTGCTGAGCCCATCAACAGTGTGCAAGGATGACTTGTGTGCATTCTGTGTTCCTGCCTAGAGAGACTCCCTGATGAAGCACACAGCCAGTATGAAAAGCTGCTCCCTGATGAGACTTGCTGGATTTGGGAGGAGAAAGGGTAGCACATGCTATCTGGAAAGAACTGCCAGGCAGGAGAGACTGGGCCTTAATTAGGCAGGTTTGGGAACACAAATGAACACAATCTCCCTAGTAGGGCTGAGGAGTCAGAACCTCCCATTGCTGACCCCTGTGATGCAATGAAAAAGGTAAACCGACACCCTCTTCCAACAGCACACTGTCCCCACACAACTTGAGCCATGTCAGTGGTGTACTTTGAAATCAGGGTCAGGATTCAGACACACTATGTCGTAGGTGTCTGGTCTTCCCAGATCCATTCTGGAACACACCCCACACTCTCTCAACACCTGCCTGCATGTTGCGTTCCTCAGTTAAGGAAGAAATGGGAGGGGGGAGGTGCACAGATACTGCACTTTATTATATAGGGCTCCCCCGTATCTACAGTTTCCATGTCTGCGGGACAAGGGTCCAGAACAAAATGGGGATACCTGTATAGCGTAATTCGTGAAAAATGTACATGAAAACTTACCACTCTATTAGTGGGAATTGTTTGAATGCTTGTGAAGAAAGCCAATGTGTCATAAACATTTCAAATTACCAGCTATAATGTGAACCTTTATGTGACAATTGCAATTATTTGCTCAAATGAACCCACTTTTACAATGCTCACATTGAACCTTCATGCACTGTGCAGACACAAGCAGGCCTCACCCCTCCCAGAGGCTCCTTGCACACATGGAACTCTGATACAAACACAGAATTTTCAGGCATGCAAAGGCTGATGTGGACAGTACAGCAAATATGGAATCCAGGGCTTACTGGATTACATGGACATCTTGGACCATCTGAAGATAGGTTCAGGAGACTTTGCAAGAGGCAAATTGACATTTACCATTCTGTACAACAAATGCAACAGCAGAATCAACCACTTCCATACGTACCCGCTCTCGAAGCCTGGAATCATATTTGACAGCAATATCTTTGCAAAACTGGTTCTGTCCAAGAATTGAAGCCGTGGTCTGAAATGTTAGGTAGACAAGTGATGTTTTGAAAAAAAAAAAAAAATTACGCATATAAAGGGGTTTCTCAGACAAACACCTGCAAACTGATATTCGGAAAGTAAACCTCAATGACAACAATTCCATGTTTCTTTTGCCTTCTGTTCCATCTGTCAATGCTATGAAATGGATAAACCCACATTCAGAGGAAGGAGAGTGGCCATGTACCTGTCCAAACTCTCCTGAGTTACCTAGGACAGCATCTCTTTGGGAAAGTAACCCTTTTCCTGATACCAGCCCCTGGTCAATTATTCTCCCTATTTTGGTTTTTGAGGAAGTTTGATAATGCATTTAAAACATGAAAATGAAGCTCTGCTCCCTGATGGTGTAAAGCTTGTTAGAAGGCTTATTCCTTAGAACAGTGTTTCTCAAACTGAGGGTGGGGACCCACTAGGTGGGTCATGAACCAATTTCAGGTGGATCCCCATTTCAATATTTTATTTCTAATATTTTAGACTTGATACTACCATGCTATGTGATTGGATTTGGGGAAATGTTACAGACCTGTACTTTTAACAGACTACTATGTACATGCTTTGAACAACGACAGTCAATGGGGCTTGATAACAAACGTTCCTGAATGCATTAAGCTGCAGCTATTTTACATGAGCTATAATCTCGCTGTTTTACCTGTACTTTTGATTGACTCTGTTGTATGCTGTTCTTTCACTATCTGACTGTTTTATTCACCAATCACAGAAACATGGAGGGGACCTAAAAGGTCATCTAGTCCAACTCTCTGCCTGTAGCAGAAATTCTCCTAGAGCATCTACAGCAGGTGCTTGTTGAGTCTCTGCTTGAAGATCTCCAGCGCGGGAAGAATTCACCACTTCCTTCTGCAATCTGTTCCGCTGCCAAACCGCCCTGACCATCAGGAATTTTTTTCCTGATATCCCATCGGAATCGCTTCTCTTACAGTTTGTACCCCTTGGTTCTACTTTCAGAGGTACATGAGAACAAGTTTGTCCCTTCTTCATATGACAGCACTTCAGGTATTTGAAGAGCGCCATCGTATCCCCTCTCAGCCTTCTCTTCTCCAGGCCGAACATACCAAGTTCCCTCAACCTTTCATTGTAGGGCTTGTCCTCTGGCCCACTGGTTATCCTTGTTGCTCTCCTCTGAACCTGCTCCAGTCTGGTTGTATCTTTCTTAAAGTGAGGTGCCCAGAATTGGACACAATACTCCAGGTAAGGTCTGCCCAATGCAGAGTAAAGCAGAACAACTTCTTGCGACTTGGAAGTTATGCTTCTACTAATGCAAGATAAAACTGCATTTGCCTACTTTGCAGCCGCATCACACTGCTGAACTCATGTCCATCCTGTGATTCACCACAACTGCAAGATCCCGCTCACATGTAGTGCTGCCAAGCCAGGTATTGCCCATTCTATACCTGCATCTTTGGTTGTTTTTGCCTAAGTGCAGAACCTTGCATTTATCCCTGTTGAACAATTTATCCCTGTTGTACAAATCAGTGGTAAGGTCACACCTGGAGTATTGTGTCCAGTTCTGGTCGCCACATCTCAAAAAGGATATAGTGGAAATGGAAAAGGTGCAAAAGAGGGCAACTAAGATGATTTCTGGGCTGGGGCACCTTCCTTATGAGGAAAGGCTACAGCGTTTGGGCCTCTTCAGTCTAGAAAAGAGGTGCCTGAGGGGGAACATGATTGAGACATACAAAATTATGCACGGGAAGGATAAAATGGATAGAGAGATGCTCTTTACACTCTCACATAACACCAGAACCAGGGGACATCCACTAAAATTGAATGTTGGGAGAGTTAGAACAGACAAAAGAAAATATTTCTTTACTCAGCATGTGGTTGGTCTGTGGAACTCCTTGCCACAGGATGTGGTGATGACGTCTGGCCTAGATACCTTTAAAAGGGGATTGGACAAGTTTCTGGAGGAAAAATCCATTACGAGTTACAAGCCATGATGTGTATGTGCAGCCTTCTGATTTTAGAAATGGGCTATGTCAGAATGCCAGATGCAAGGGAGGGCACCAGGATGAGGTCTCTTGTTATCAGGTGTGCTCCTTGGGGCATTTGGTGGGCTGCTGTGAGATACAGGAAGCTGGACTAGATGGGCCTATGGCCTGATCCAGTGGGGTTGTTCTTATGTTCTTAAAATTATGCATGGGAAGGATAAAGTGGATAGAGAGATGCTCTTTACACTCTCACATAACACCAGAACCAGGGGACATCCACTAAAATTGAGTGTTGGGCGGGTTAGGACAGACAAAAGAAAATAATTCTTTACTCAGCGTGTGGTCGGTCTGTGGAACTCCTTGCTGCAGGATGTGGTGACGGCATCTGGCCTGGACGCCTTTAAAAGGGGATTGGACAAGTTTCTGGAGGAAAAATCCATTACGGGGTACAAGCCATGGTGTGTATGTGCAACCTCCTGACTTTAGAAATGGGCTATGTCAGAATGCCAGATGCAAGGGAGGGCACCAGGATGTTATCTGGTATGCTTGTTATCTGGTGTGCCTGTTATCTCTTGTTATCTGGTGTGCTCCCTGGGGCATTTGGTGGGCCGCTGTGAGACACAGGAAGTTGGACTAGATGGGCCTATGGCCTGATCCAGTGGGGCTGTTCTTATGTTCAACTTATGAACAACCAACTTGTGCAAATTTTTACTTTTATGAGGCATAACAAATATATACAGGTGGACCCCTATAACCGCATATTCATTTATTTGCGGATTGGGTCTGCCTGGCCCCCCCTCACCCCCCCCCCAGGATTCCCTGGGCCTCTAACGCCTTGCAAGACATTAAAAACATCACTTCTGGTTTCACAGAGGAAAAAAAACCTTTAAGGCTCAGATTGAGCCCAGCAGAGGCTGCAGATGGACGTTCTGGGTTCAGAGGACCCTCTGGAGGTGAGGTGAGCGGGGAGCATTCCCTGGTACTTGCAGTTTCAGTTAACTTCAGGGGTGGGGGGTTTCAGAATGGCATACTCATATCTTGAATAATAAATACAACAGGCACAACCAGATCCATTGTGAGATTAAATTCCTCAAGTTTTTTTAAAAGGTAAAAAAAAGGTGGGTGTGTGAACACATCTTGCTTCAGAACCCAGTGTAAGACAGGCCACTGCAAAGTAAATGAACACAGCACTCAGCAGGTGGAAAATGAGCTTCAGCAATGCAATGATGTTCTATTTCTCAGGCAGAGGCTCCATGCTCCAAGCACACACATTGATCCCTGTTTTCACCCGAGAAAAGTTGCTGGTTTGACTTTAGTATTCATTCCACACAGAGGTGGCCAGTATTTAAATTTCTTTCACATCCTAAGTGTACTTGCCTGCTTTGCCCGAAGCAGATCACTTGCGAAGACATGAGTAAATTTCACATGACTTAAGAGAACACCAGCAGCATTGGCTTGCCTGAAGCCTGTCTCAGAGAGGGGCTCATCGACACCCTGTCCTGCAAGGAGCAAAAGAAAAACAGGTCAAATGGTTAAAGCAAACTTGCTTGACCCATCACCAGTTAGTCTGATTGAGAGACTGCAACAGTGCAAACAGAGGGAACACAGAATAAATCAAGTAATCAGGGAGGCACGGGGGGACACAAGGACAGAGAAAAGTCAGGCAACTAGCAGTGCCCAGTTCTCACCATTCTTTTGTAATACAGTCTGTTCAGGTCATGAGTTCTGGAGAGAAAGAGACTTCACTCATGGATGCTCAGTCACTCAGCATCCAATCTTGCTAAGGTAGTGTATGCAGAAAGGCAGGCTTCCAAGAGAGAAAGGCAGATGGAAAAGAAATGGTGTGTTGGCAACCTTCAGTCTCAAAAGACTATGGTATCGCGCTCTGAATGGTGGTTCTGGAACAGCGTCTAGTGTGGCTGAAAAGGCCGATTCGGGAGTGACAATCCCTTCCACACTGGGAGCAAGTGCAGTCTGTCCCCCTGGCTATGGGCCTTCCTTCTTTGCCTCTTTGCCTCAGACTGTTGGCCAAGCGTCTCTTCAAACTGGGAAAGGCCATGCTGCACAGCGTCCTGAGTACACTTCTGTACTGCAGCGAGTCATGGACTCTTCGCTCACAACAGGAGAGGAAACTGAATGCTTTCCACATGCGCTGCCTCTGACGCATTCTCGGCATCACCTGGCAGGACAAAGTTCCAAACAACGCAGTCCTGGAACGTGCTGGAATCCCTAGCATGTATGCACTGCTGAAACAGAGACGCCTGCATTGGCTCGGTCATGTCGTGAGAATGGATGATGGCTGGATCCCAAAGGATCTCCTCTATGGAGAACTCGTGCAAGGAAAGCGCCCTACAGGTAGACCACAGCTGCGATACAAGGACATCTGCAAGAGGGATCTGAAGGCCTTAGGAGTGGAAAAGAAATAGTGTGCATGAAAAGGAGTGGCTGTATGAACATTTCTCCAAGGTGGAAAACCTAATCCAGGAATGAAGACCACCTACGTCCAGTCTGAGACTCCCCTGTCCTAGCCTGCAAGCAGCCCAAGCTCCTTGATTGGGGGTTTCAGCAACAGTTCATGGTTATGAAAGTGCACTTCTGGACTGAAGACCAGGGATTTGAAAAACAACAATTCGGAAAACCATCATTTGACAAGACCAAGCCAGTGACGTTTTGCGTACTTAAAGGCGGAAGCCAGGATGTGAGGCCGAAGGAAATCGTGACTTATTAACAGTCTTAGGAACACCAGCAGAATCAAATTTCGGAACAACTGGATTGTGAAACAATTTTTTTTTATTTTGATAAGTATATTCTTTTGAATTATGTTCCTAATGTATGGAAATTTTCTGATGGTCAGTGGAGTGGATTATCTGCGCCCTGACTGTAGCTAAAAGACTTGTAT